>NW_022631157.1:1441241-1618486 GCF_010015895.1 Lontra canadensis
CATATCAGATAAAATAAGGTACTTGTGAAACCTTCGGCTCTGATTTGAATACATTAAGTAGAATGATAATGAAACCTTATCAGATTTGGACCATGAAGTTTTAACTATTTGACCATTACAGAGTCTCACTGAAGACAGTTTTGGAAATACTTTGTCTTGAAATCACATTAAGTTTTTTGTCAATATTTAGACTCCTAATCTTAAAAATTCTGCCAAATTCTGTTCTTCTGGTCAAGAACAGTAGTATTTTGAAGGTTCTCAAGCTCTACTTTTATTCATTTACATGTAAATTGTCAACTTTTTCTTATTCTCCCTTAAAAAGGGGGCTTGATTGATTGGTGGGCAGCAAAGCAAGGTTTATTGAGTGATAGTAAAGCAAAGTTTATTGGCTGATAGTAAGTACAAAGCTCCCAAAGAGGGATGGGACCTGAGAGGGTTGCCTTAGAAAGGGCTTTAATCATTGATTACTTAGGTATATTTGCCCTCTTGATAATCAAATTCCATTTTTAAGATTGTATCTCTGATGAGTTAAAAGTTCCTCCTTACATTCATTTGCTTTGAATGTGTTGAACCAAATTCTGCCTCTTTTCTTCTCTCCTCTGCTCTTTTCTTTTTAGAGAGGGAGGGGCAGAGGCAGAGGGAAAGAGCAAATCTTAAGCAGGCTCCAGGCCCAGTTTAGAGCCTAACTCTGCGCTCCCGTCTCATGACCCTGAGATCATGACCTGAGCCAAAATCAAGAGTCGGATGCTTAACCGACTGAGTCGCCCAGGCGCCCCTGTTTTCTCTTCTTTTATCCATTTCTGTTAGGGAAAAAGAACTCTAAATCTATTCAGTGACCCATTGAGTTTTTCTTAGTGGGGTGCTAGTGGCATTTTGGGCAGGGCAGTTCTTTGTTGTGTGGCACTACCTTGTACATCGCAAGATGCCTGGTATCCCTGATCCTCATTTCATTAAATGCCATTTGGGCCACTTCCCTCCTCCCATCCCCAGACATTCTGAACAACTAAAATGCCTTGAGGGAATGATATGTTGCTCAGTTGAGTATCTGTGGGTTAAATTCTAGGTTAAATTATAGCTATCCCAAAAGGGAAAGCTTTATGAATCTGATTGCAGATAAGGTATAAGTTTGTATTAAAAACTTAAAAAATTTTTACTTTACTTTTGCCAGGGTAGGAGCCAAGACCTTGTATCCTCAATGTTTACTTTCAAGGCCATTTTAAGAAAGAAAAAAAAAAAAAGATGATTCCCCCCAAGGTTTATGTGTAGTTCAGAACTGAAATATTATTAATTTTTTCTTTGACTTATAATACTAAAAGCATTCCATTTACTAGAGTGGATGGTTTTACATAAATACTGACAACTTGTATTTAATAAACCCAAGTATATACTTTTTTGATACTTTGTGGCTAGTTACTTTAATTGTGAAATATTTTTGTCTACAATTGAATATATAGAGCACTTTCAAGCATGGACTTGGCACTGCTGTAAGTGGCTGAGCTGCTCCTCTGTGGGTTTAAAGCATGCCTGGAGTGGTACTTCGTGCATGCCTCCGTGTACATGGTGAAGTGGCTATGTATCCTTCTGTACTCCGATGAGTACTGCATGTGTGAAGGTGGAGTGTGTCTGTACCAGAGGTCACGTCAATATGCAGTCTGTTTTCATAAAGAAAAACCTGTATTGGCTAAGTATTTCAAAGCTTAATACTCAGCATCAGTAACCTTTAATGCATAGCTTGACAAGAAGCATAAATTTGAGTCTGTAAAGTATCTTTTAAAGGCATACTTTAGAGGATAATACTTCATCATATCATAGAATGTTTGATAAATTCGTTCTTGTTAGGGCTGGGTTTTTTCTTTCCTATGGTTTAAGGCTAATGGATACTGAATCTGAAGTACTTTCTGACTGAAAAGGACTATTTGTAAAGTAACTAGCAGATTGATGCAATTGACCATTGCAGAGTCTTTCTGAAGACCCTTATGGAAATACTTTGTCTTGAAATTCCATGAAGTTTTTTCTTAGATATTTGGACTCCTAAACTTAAATTTATTCATAGTGTAAGATTTCCTTTTCACTGATTCTTGGTTCAATACACCTCATACGTTCTTTTCTTCCATGGTTCTTTAGCCAGATTCACAGATTTTGTTTTTTACTGTCACAATGTCAAAAGTTTTAGTGATATGTTTTTGAGGGGTTATGTAGACTTGATAGTGATTTGCAGTTTTGTTTTGTTTCTTTCTGAGAAACATATTCATACTCAGTTCCTAAGTACAGTGTTTAGATCTAAAATATTCTTTTCCTTCCTAAGAAATCTGAAAATCTGTTCACTATTTGAATTTTATTATACTGTAAAGTTTTGTCAGCTTTAAAAATGGTGTTCATAGTGCTGTCCCTTTTTTAATTATGGCATGCTAATAAGAGGTGAATTATAAGATCTATGTTATGTGCTTAATCTTTGTTAGCTTCTTTTAGGTTAAGTTAGGTGTGTTGTTATAGTTGGGAAATTAAAGAAATAGTAATAACACATATGTGACCTAGATACCTTAGCAATCAGCGGAACATGCTGTGGCTGTACAGTCTTTGGTATTCTGGGTTTTTCCTTATGGCAGTTGTAGTTTCCTTACAGATAGCTTACATACTGAGAATGACATGATCTCTTCCTTCTGAGAGGTTGGATAAGTTCTCTTCAAGGCACTTGAATATATAAGTAATCTCTTGAAGAATTGCCATAGTTTGCTCATACTATGTACTCATAGAAGTATTGCCATTTGTGTGGCAATAAACTTAGTGTTTTAAGGAGAAAAAAAGGAATGTCTACTTTAGTTGACTAGTTTCAGAAGAGACACATTTAGTAACTGCTCAAAACACTATAATTTTTGCCAACTACATGATGCCTAGTTTTTAGTGCATATTTTATTTGAAAGTGTTATCTTTAACTTTTACATTAAAATGAATAAATTTTTATATTATGAAAAATGGCAGTTAACGAAAATCACTAAATCTTGTTAAAATCTTGTTATTTTATAGGATGCATCTGGTACTGTGATGATTTTAAAACTATAGATACAGCATAATAGTTTGGATAGGATGTTATATGGGATGCATCTTTCTTTAGTTATTAGTTTCTGACAAGATATTATGGGGTTAGGAGAATGAATACATCCCTTATCTCAGTGTATTTTGTGATCATTCAGCCTTTTTTGCTTTAAGCTGGTTAACACAAGCTGTATAAATTAGTAAATATATGGAAATCAAGCTGTGTTGATCGCTTGGGCAAGTCAAATGACTAAATTGACCAGAGTTTAAAGAGTCCATTACATAATTAAACTAAAATTTGATATTTGTTAGGAATTAGCTTAAATAAAGCAAGAGTTGGGGGAATAGGAGAAACAGCCATACTACCCAAAGAGAATTGATTTCTTCCTTCACAGCTTTGGGGTCCATTCCTATAGAGTTCAGTATTCAAATTGTGTATTGTAAGTTGATTGTATACTTTACTATCCAGTAATTAGAGTTTGTATTCTAATTTTAGGTTAAGGTAATATAACTCGATGCTACCTAGAATAGTTTGAGAATTATGGGTGAAGAAATTAGAAGTGGAGAATTTTGAATGAGAAGGAACCCTGGAATAGGGTGTGACCCCCTACGTCCTCTTCCTGTGTTAGTTCATTCTTTCAGGTGCTTCCTATGGAGCGGCAGTGTAGTAAGCTGGAAGCCTATGTCTGAAGTTGTCCCATGCCTTGTATAATCTCCATATGGAGTGAAAATTCATCCATTTTTGTATTAACTGATAGACTTTATAGCTTTAGTGATTTTCATAACATAGTAACTAATTTTAAAGAAATTAGGCACTAATCAAATAAAAAAGGCACTAGAACTAGAATCAAAGCTAAACAGGTGAAACTGAAATAGATAAATATTTACATAATATTATTACCTTTAAATATGTTTCACTCTGATCAGTTTGTCTTTGTGGTGATCATTAGTCTTTTTGTGTATTGTACCATCATTGCGTATCAGTTTAAGATTATAGGTTTACTAATAGCTTTTTCTCATTTACTAATTTTGTGTTGTACTTATCATTGTTGTTTGTAGGCATATAAGTGATGGTTAGCCACATGTTCCTTCAACATTGTGTTGAACCACTAATCTTTTTTAAAACTTTGATAGTAGCATTCTTACATGGGAAAATATATACTATCTCTATATGCATATGTTTCTGAAATGTATAAAATGTTAAACTTAAAAAAATGATTGGCTACAGAATTAGCTCTCTAAAGACTGTTTTTCAGATTCATTAGCTTGTCAGGTAGAAAAGACAGTGTCACACGCTCATGTACATGAAGTGGCAGTTTGTCTCATGTTCGTTATTATATTTTAAAATAAATGTATGGGTTAGTGTTTGGATTAAAGATATTATTCGAAGACTTTGGAAATCCTGGTGTGTGTTTGCATGGTCTTAGAAAGATTTTCACAGAAGGATAAAATATAAGGCTACAGTGTTAACCAGAGTGTACAACTCATGCACATTTGTACTTTTCCTCTCTTATGGTCTCTGTTTTTCTCCAGTCTGCATTGGATTGGTGGCCTAAGATTGATGCCGTGTACTGTCACTCAGTTGAGCTTCGAAACATGTTTGGTGAAACACTTCATAAAGCAGTGCAGGGCTGTGGAGCACACCCAGCGATACGAATGGCACCGGTAAGATTGATCATGAATTTGAGTCCCACCTTCTTCCTATTGCATTTTCAGTGTTTCTGTCCTATTCCTGATTTTTTTTTTTTTAATTGAAAATCAAACGAGTTCCTTCTTTTCTACAAGTGTGGCATGTTGTATACTGCAGTATTGTTGCAATGCTAGTGAATGGTGTTTGTTTTTCACTATTGCAGTGGGTTGAATTTACTTTTCTTAGAGAAATTTTCTTACAAAATGCTGTTAAAAATGTCAGTTTCTCTTCTTTCTTCCTTCCTTCTTGCCTTCCTTCCTTGTCTTGTCTCTTTCACCTTCTTTCTCCTGTAACTTTTCCTAATGAGTCAATATTCTGGTTTCGTTCCTCATCTTTGGGGATGAGTAAGGGAAGCCTGACTCCTAGGTTAGAGTGACTGTTTCTACTAATGCACGGTTTTTGCCCATTGGATGCTGAACATTGCGTATAGGAAACTAGAAATAAAATTAAACATTTTTATTTAAAATGAAAGTATTTCATGTTTCAGCAATTATGCTTCGTGTGCTTAAAAACGATAGGCCCTTTGTTAGTGAAGTTTGTGTTTAGCTTAGTAAAAGGAGTGTTTTAAATTAGGTATCTAACAGATAAATATTCTTAAATGGAATTTTAAAACTCATATGGAACCAATTGAAACAGACAGTTACAGATCGTAGAAGTCGTTCCTTGGTACTTATGTATAGCAGGAGTGTTACACCTGGCAGCTCTTGACATTGACTGGTGGTGCTTTGTCATCTGCTTCTTATTTTCTATTCTTATTGGCTGCTGTCGCTCACATGATCAGATGCCAACCAGTCACTGTTTTGCATGGCAGTGGGCTTCTGTGGCCGTAAGTATGACCCATTGTAACTACCTCAGAAAAGTCCTTGGTTTCTTTGACTTTTCTGTGTATAGTTACTGTTAAAGTCACGTCATGTCATTTCAGTTGAAAATGTAGCATGTTTTTACCTATTGGTTTTATCTAGTAAATTAGCCACTTTACACTTGTAATTTAAACAGCTTCCTCCCTGGCATGCTTCTCTTTGCCCAAGTTCTTTACTCAATAAAATATTTTGGCTTAATACACTTATAGTTCACTCTTATCTGGTCATCAGTAATTGTTTCTCAGGATTATTTATCTCAGACATTCAAATAGAGAAGTTTGCTATACCATACATTTTGAGGTTATTTAGTCTAAAAAATTAGAGCCAAAGAACATGGCAATTATATTTTACTAAGTAAATAAAATGCAAAGTTATTCTTAGTTGACTTTTTGTGATACCAAGTACTTCATTTTTTTAGAAAATTGAAAATTTCAATCCAAGTTAATTGGAGGTTAATTTTAGATAATGGTTACTGAAATGTCACTTAACTAGACATTTAAAAGGTTGTTTTGGAAAATGCATTACAATAAATTGTTTAAAAATTATTTGTTCTAAATATCTTCTAGAAATTAGAACTTTATTTGACTTTTTAAGTTTTCTACTTCCTCTGGCAGAAGATTAATGGCCTCCAGTAATAGAAATTGATAGAAAATTAATACTCACTTCCACTTTAATTTCCATATCCAGTTTACCAGCCATCTGCAATTTAATTCTGTGCATGAGAACTGAAAGAAAATGAAACTAAATTATTCTTTTGAATGAAGACAAAATTTGATTGGTACTCTGAAAATGTTCCCAACATTTAGAAGTTATTTTACTTCTTAGCTCTACTTAGTAACTGATTCCAAGAGCAACATACTGTATTACTGAAAGTCATTTCATAAAAGCTATAACTAGACTTTTGGTCCAAGGACACCTATGATAAGAATTTAATCTTTATTTCCTATTATTCTCTGAAAGTTCAGTATGTATTTGATTTGCAAAATCATTCTTAAGCTATTTATATTTATATATGTGTGAAATTTTGTATGTGTATATGTACATATATGTGTGTATACATACACATACAAAGTTTCATATGTATATAAATATATGTATATAGATATGTATATAATTGTACATAGTGGCTGAAGGAGAGCTTTCTGGCTGATCTTCTTACCAGAAAAACTAACAGATTTAATATGAAATAATTTTTTAGAATAATAAAATTTTATGATTTAGATGATCCTTAAGGTGACTCTTACCCCTCTTAAACCTGGTGAGTGAATAGTCAGTCGGACAACAAATGTGAAAATATTGAGCTCTCCTACAAGCTGCCAGGCATAGTGTTAACACTGGAGAAGCATGACGAACTAAACAGAGAAGGCGCTTTCTCTCACAGAATTGCCAGTCTTATAGCTTTTGCTTGAAAACTTCTAGTACAGAGCTCATTATAGGTGGCCATCAAGGCTGGAAGAGCAGAAATTCATAACATACATGGTTTAAAGGTGACATCAGGATTTGGATATTTTGGAATGTTGTAGGGGACCGTTGGAGGGGACTATCTTATATATTGTAGGATGCTTCGCAGCATTTCTAGCCTCTACTCACTACATGTCAGCAGTAGCAGTCCTGCTAGTCCAAAAAGGTCTCCAGACATTTGCAGTTTCCCCTGGGAACAACTGCCCTCAATTGAGAGCCACTGTATTACAGGACGTGCTCAGTGGTTTGTCCTCCTTTGCATTGCTTCGGAGGATCCATGTCTCTGATAAACCTGAGCCTTTGTCTTGCTGCAGAAGTAGCAGTCACGGAGTTCAATCTGTAAGAAGCCTTTATAAACCACCCTGTATTTTGGAGGTGGATGTATCTTCTGGAAAGAGCAACTTGAAGGTTTTTCTTTAACCAGCTTGGACTCCTCTCCCTGTCACTTGCATTCATCACTGACCCTCTCTCTTATTCTGAAGCTCCACAGAACACTTCCGATTCTTCCATTAAGATGGCCCTGCAGATACTTCAGTGAAGTTATCCTGTACTCCTAAGGCTTCTTTTTATTTTTATATGATTTAGCATTGGGAGGGATTTTATTATTTGAGCCTTTTTTAAAAACTTGTGGGGTATGTCTGTGTGTATTGCTTGATCTGCACAAATAATGTTTAATGAGTGACAGTCACATGATGAATAGTTCACATTCATTTCAGTGTCTGTCCAGTTCTTCAGCTGTCTTCCCGCACTTGTGCATTAGCTTGATCAAAGCAGGAGCTCTGTCTGGCTTGTCAGACACTGGGTTCCTGGCCCCGAGAATAGTATCTGGCACACAGTAGGCATTTAGTACATATTTGTTGAATGAGTGAGCGAATTTCTTTCTTAATTTGCTTTTAAAACCCTCCTCTGATTTGCTTCTCTTTTGGAAAGAATTCAATCTAATACTTTTTTTTTTTTCAATTAAAATGACATATTAAGATCTGATTTTCGCATTCCAGATGTCGTATAGTTAAAGAATGGCATTAACCTGCTGTGCCTGCATACCATGTTTCTACTAATACAGTTTAAGATTGCATTATTATCTTGGATTGAGCTCTTTGGCATTTAAACTTTTTAGTCTTTCATATTAACATTGAGCCATAGCTTCTCCATTTTATACTTTTGCAGTATTTTTAAAAGTTTGAAATACTTTTTTTTAGCACTAATCCTTTACTGTTTTAAAACTAAGGTAGCCGATTAACAATAGGTATATGCATTTTCACAAATATGGGTAATTTATGCACATTTTGCTTCTTAAGGAGATCCTGGCTCAGCAAATGATTTTATATGCTTGTAATTTAGTCACAGCCTTAAATAAGTTAACAGATGGTTTAGGCCCTTAAGAGGCAGCTGAATATTCTGATTAATGAATTTGTTCCTGGGCATGACCACTTCTTTTATTTGGCCAAAGAGCATGTACCACCTTGGGTTCTTAATCTGTAGAATGGAAAGCCAGTTAGTAAATTAATGAGTGGATAACTTTTCTTACATTTCTAGTTAAGAAATACATTTCTTCTTCAGCTTGTTCCTGATTTTTTATAACCCCTTACTGGTCATTAATAGAAAAATACTTGATTTGAAAACTTTATTCAACCATTTCAAGTCCTTACTCTGTATTAGGCAGCAGTGCTGGAATAAAATTTGTATGCTGATAACCTGAGATTAAGAGATGACATAATTGAACTATTAACTTTGGAAAATGATTACTGACTAAGATAGCTATTACATCTGTTAATTGTTCTCAGATCTTTGTTCTGGTGTAACGGTGTATCAGGGAAGAGCAGTTATGCTAAGTTACAACTTAGTAAATTTGTTTCATGAAAGTTGATCTCTTTGATCTAAGGTATTACCATGACTAAAATGAAAAAAGAATAGAATTTAATGGGAGCAAACGGTAAAACTAGAGTTTATTAAATACATTTGGTAAGATATTTGCAATGGGATTATAAATACAAAAGCATACAGTATTTGTAAGTCTTGTGCTTCTTTTCTGGAGTGACATTCTTGAACATTAATGTGTATGTTAGATAGCTGTTTTCCCCTTTGAAGACCAAAACCCTTCAGTGTTCTTGGGCAGACTAACACATGCATCTTACACTTACGGATTGAGAATTGTGGCTGTGTGTTACAGATATGCATCTCCACTTTTTACCTTGAAAGACGACCCATTTACTTAGACACTTTTATTATGGGTGCATAGATGCTGGATAGCCTTTATCTGTGTATATACAGTTTCTCCAGAGAAGCCATACGGATGCCCAGCAGGCATGTGCTCAACATCGCTAACATCAAGGGAGTACAATTCAAAACCGCATTGATATTTAACCTCACACTAGTCATAATAATTAGAACAAAGACAAGAAATAACAAGTGTTGGCAGAATGTGGAGAAAAGGGAACCCTTGTGCATTGTTGGTCAGAATGTAAATTGGTGCAGACACAATGGAAAACATATGGAGGTTTTTCAAAAAATTAAAAATAGAGGTACTGTACAATCCAACAGCTCTACTCCTAGGTATTTATCTGAAGAAAACAAGAGCACTAATTTGAAAAGACATGCATGTTCATTGAAGCATTATTTACAATAGCAAGATAGGGAGGCAACCTAAGTGTCCATCAGTAAACGAATGGATAAGTAGATGTGGTTTATACACACATTGCAATATTACTCAGCCATAAAAAAAGAATGAAATCTTGCCATTTGCAACAATATGGATGGACCTTGGGGGTATTACACTAAGTGAAATAAGCCAGAGAAAGACAAATACTGTATGATTTCACTTATATGTGGAATCTAAAAAAAAAAACAGAACAGAAACAGACTGAAAGATACAGAGAACAAACTGATGGTTGCCAGAACGGAGGGTAGTCGGGGTGGGGGGGGGGTCAACAAAACCGGTGAAGGGGATTAAGTTATAAGACTTTGGGATGTAATGCACAGCATAGGAAATATAATCAGTAATGTAACCACTTTGTATGGTGACAGATTGTAACTAGATTTACTGTGACCATTTTGGAATATATATAAAAAGTCCCTATGTTGTACACCTAAAACTAAAAACATTAATAAATAAAGGCGTATGTGTCAGAACTTGGTATTTTTATGCCCTTTTAAAGGAGAGGGTGAAATGATTTATAACAATAGGAAGAGGTGGTTTTGTGTCCAGAAGGTAACTGTTAGATTTTTGGTAGAATAACTTTCATAATTATGGTATCAGCACAGTGTCTGTCATAGTATCTCTGTAACTGAAGCACATTTTTCATGACTTGTCTTTGTCAAAGAGTTCTTTCTGTGTTTTACTAGTGTTCTTCAGGCAAAATACGTGCATTCTATACCTTGAGAGAGGTGGGATGCCATTGAAGGAAAAAGCAAAATTTAAAATTAAACTTAAATTACAGAGATTGCCAATGTAGCGTATTTCATCAAGTCTAAGAAACACTTATTCTTAGTTTTCAACCTCTCTGAAATTGGGACTACATTTTATTTGTCTGGGTCTTAAGAGTTGATGGTGGTTTTTCATTTCTTGTGGTGCATTAACAATGCATCTTACTAAAATTAATATAGATTGTATGAAATATTTGTTGTATATTTGTGTGGGACAAATATTTATTAAATGAATAGTTCACTGTATGTATCTGTGAGAGCTGTAGACTAAATATTTTATCCCTAATGTTTTACACATTTTGGAAAATTGTTCTTTTACTTAGGAGTCAACTTGATAGTAAAGTGTTTAGTATTTTTAATAAATTTATTAGATACATTATAAATAAGAATAATATAAATATTGCAAAAATAGTTCTCATTTGTTTTTTAAGCTTAATAATATTAACTTCATACTTACTTTTGGATGCTTGTACTCATACCACACATATGGTGGTATAAAATGTTTTTTAAAACAAAGCTTTTTTATAATGGATTTATTTTTCAAAGTTAGATAGTTATTATCTTGAATTTGATGTCTGATTTTTACAAGGTGATGACATGTTTTTGTTTTTATTTTTAGAGTCTTACATTTAAAGAAAAAGTAACAAGCCTTAAATTTAAAGAGAAACCTACAGACCTGGAGACAAGAAGCTATAAGTATCTTCTCTTGTCCATGGTAAAACTCATTCATGCAGATCCAAAGCTCTTGCTTTGTGTAAGTATTTTTTATGAAAGGCCTTGAAATTACTACACTAACTTAATTTGGTTTAAGTGAAATGCCAAGACCTTGGAGACGATTATTAGCTAAAAGAACACTCCTGATCCTTCCTGATGATGCTTGAAACTTAAGACATCTTTTAAGAAATCTAACTTACAGAGAAGTTACATTTCTCTAATACTACTATAATTAGATTTCTTACCTTTCTTCTTAATTTTCCATAACATATTTTTGTGAGGTCTTCTTTCTCTGCCTTGTTACCAGGTTTATATTAGTTAGACATTATCCTGGGGTGGGGGTGAAGGTAATGAAGCCGACATAAATCCAAGTCTTTTCTCATGTTCACAGTTGGTTTTTAAATCTCCAGTTGTGCTTGCCAGACCATTTAGCTTTTTTATTTCCCTTTTTTCTGTCATCAACCTATTATCACTGGCTTTGCCTACAAATACTATCTTGGAAGGAGAAGAGGGTACAGGTGTTTTGTGGTTAGCACTTAATTATTGTCATAACTCTGCCTTTGCAGCTTCAGGTGGGATTTGATTCCTGAGGGCAACACTGTGATACACCAAGTAGTTAAGAACAACCAGATGTAAATCAGTGCTAGTTATATGAAGTGATTAAAAGCATAGGTTCTGGAGATAGACCAGCGACGTGATTTGGGTCACTTAACCTTTCTATGTCTTCCTTTTCTTGTAATGATGATAATAGTTCCTGTTTCAGATTGTTAAGAAGCTTGAGATGGTACACTCATGCTTTTAAAAACAGTGTTTAATAAATGCGTAATAAGCACCAAATAAATGTCAACTATTATTAATAAAAGACAGTTGACATTGAGGCGCCTGGGTGGCTCAGTCGTTAAGCATCTGCCTTCGGCTCAGATCATGATCCCAGGGTTCTGGGATCTAGCTCCCTGCTCAGCGGGAAGCCTGCTTCTCCCTGTCCCACTCCCCTAGCTTGTGCTCCCTCTCTCATTGTCTCCGTCAAATAAATAAATAAATAAAATCTAAAAAACAAAACGAAACAAAAACAGTTGACATTTAATATTAATGTT
Source organism: Lontra canadensis (assembly GCF_010015895.1). Taxonomy (NCBI): domain Eukaryota; kingdom Metazoa; phylum Chordata; class Mammalia; order Carnivora; family Mustelidae; genus Lontra; species Lontra canadensis. The sequence goes on from NW_022631157.1 coordinate 1,453,517, forward strand.
ATTAATACCCCAAATATGACAGTTTTGTATTGTGAAGGACAGGATAACCTGCTAAAACTTTGTTGAAGTTTCTCCAGTCCCTGGAGAACAGCATCCAGAAAAATTTCTTACTGCTTTGTTTAGCACTAGGTTTTTTAAGTGCTGATGATGTGCTTTCAAATTACTGTATATAGGGGTTAACTTGATGTCCATATTTTCAAGAGTTCTGTGAACCCCTTGAATTTTAAAAAATGTGTACATGAGTATTTTTTCTTCAGAGAAACAAAAGGGGAGAGAGACACAGAATTCCTAAAGGATTAGTAATGCCAAAGGAAGGCCTATGATATTTTGAATTCTTTAAAGAAGCCCATCCAAATTTGGGAGTTTCATAGAATAAGTCGTTAGAATCTGACATGGAAAATTCCATAAAGTCTTACCAGTGAGACTATGAAAGTAATCAAATCCCCTTTCTCCTCACGTTTTTGTAGCACAAGTTATTTTCAGTGGGATTTCATCATGCATTTCATGTAATATATCACATTGCTCTGCAGGACTATATGTCAGAGTAAAGAATGCACCAGAGCCACTGGTGCCTTCAGTGTTAAGTATTTCTTAGTCAAAGAACAAGAATTTAGACAAAACTTGCTATTTTCCAAGGTTGAAATTTAGCCAGAAGTCATTTAATATTGAAATTATTTTCTTTGCTGCCATCTAGTGGTGAAGCAACTTTTCTCAGCGTTACCAAAGGTAAGTTAAAATAGTGATTCACTGTAAATACTTAATTATTTCCTATTTACATGAAGAATTCTAAATCGTAGTAAATACGCAAAACATAAGACTAACTGTTAAATGATGTCAGTCATGGTATTTTTAAGGTCACGTGATTTTATTGTCTACCATCTTTACCACTTCTGCCCTCATGCATACTGCTCTCATTCTGTCAGGCCTCCTCATGGCCCAGCTTGTACCCTCTTGTCCCTTCTGTAAACATTTCTTTGCACTGAAGTTAAAGTTCTGGTGATGTCTTAAAAAAACAAATCTTATCATGCCTCTTGCCAAGCTTAACAACCTTTTATTTGAATTTAGTCTTGGAATAAAGACCAAACTCCAGATAGACCTGCAGGGGCATGCAAAATCTAACTCCCACCTACCTCTTCTGCCACATCTAGTATCCTGTTTTTCTCTATCTTTTTTTACTATAGTCATGATGGTCTGTCTTTATTCCATCTTGCTTATCCCGTTCCTTCATACTTTCTCTTGTTGTTCCTTTGGTCTATGACATGCTTCCCTTTCCTCTTTCTATACATAATCCTGGCTCATTTGGATCTGCTCTCATTACCCTAGGGAGCCTCCCTGACTGAGCCACGTACGTGTGCAGTACTGCTCTCATTTGCAGTTTTACAGTTGTTAGTCTGGTGATTTTATTGATGTCTATCTTTCCCACCAGACTACATGTTCCAAGAGGGTAGGAAACACATCTTTTTAACTTGCCATGTCTTTGGTATCCAGTAAATGTTACTGAGTTATGTGTGAATGAATCTAAATTTTATAAAGTAGGCTAATAGTTTTGAATTGCAGAAATTCTGGGATGAGGGTTTTTCTTAATCATTAAAATGGGAAAGAATTCACAGTTAGCAAAATAAAAAGGGGGCACAAGTTGCGTTGGTCTCACGTAAGTGAACCATATAGGAGCGCCTGGGTGTCTTAGTTGGTTGAGCGTCTTGATTTCAGCTCAGGTCATGATCTCGGGGTTGTGAGTTGGATCCCTGGCCTGCGTTAGGCTCTGTGCTCAACAGGGAGTCTGCTTGAGAGTCTCTCTCTCCCTCCCCCTCTGTCTCCCACCCCCACCCTCTCTCTAAGATAAAAAAAAAAAAAAAAAAAAAGAACCAGTATAAATAGATGTATAAATAGATGTATATTATAGTATAAATAGATAGTATAAATAGATGTATAAATAGATGAAGTATAAATAGTATAAAGTATAAATAGATGCTTCCAAGCTACAGGAAGCATTTTAGTCTCTTTAGGTAGACTGTTTGCATTTATATGCGCCACTGATTTGCTTTACTTAGTACACAGTGTTTCTCCACAATGGAAAAGACTGAAGGACAGGCATCTGGAGGTGTGGATTCTAGCCTTGGATGGATTGGGGCAGATGTTTTACACTAGACAAGAGGGCTGCATGGGGTGATCATGCAGCGCATGTTCTTTGCCTTCAATCAGTTCCAAACCAGAGGTGTATCATTTAGCCAGTGTAGTGTTAGTGAAAAAAAAAAAAAAATTTTTATACCTACTCCTTTTATTGATATGATTTCTTAATTAAGAAATTAATTCCTAGCTTTTGTTTTCATTAAGGTTTTCTCTAGACATCGTTCACATGAAGGAACGCTATAGATGTAGATTAAGTGAATTCTTAACAAAAACAATTTGGACTTTTAAAAAAAAGTTCTACAATTACTGTATTTTATTGAGCTCTGATTTACATACCATAAAATTCACTGTTTTAAAGTGTACTATTCACTGGTCTTTAGTATATTTACAAGATTGTGCAGCATCACCACTATGTAATTCTAGAATATTTTCATCACTCTAAAAAGGCTAGTGTACCCCTTAGTAGATATTCTCCATTCTCTTTTCTCTCTAGCTCCTGTCAGGTAACAGATACAGTTTTTTTTAAATGAACTTGCTTTTTTCTTTGCAGAATCCAAGAAAACAGGGGCCTGAGACCCAAGGCAGTACAGCGGAGTTAATAACAGGGCTTGTCCAGCTGGTCCCTCAGTCTCACATGCCAGAGATTGCTCAGGAAGCAATGGAGGTGAGGGGAGATGAATTCTAGGCTCTTGAAGGAAAGGTGGTAACTATGTACATCTTCATGTTTCCTTTATGTGTGGTTTCTATGAGTGATAGAAGTCATTTCTGAACATCTATTTGTCAGAGATGGCATTTCTGTCTAGCAATGGAATGTTTGTGTCTGTATGCTGTTCTATGAACTCTATGGACAAAGAAGGGGTTTACTTTATATCTCATGTGGCAGAAACATTGTGCAAATTCTGATAATACAAAACCTCAAAATTTTCTGATTGCAATTGACTTTTTGGAGTTTTAAAAATATATATTGAATTTTAAATAGGGATCTAATTCACATACCATAAAGTTTACTCTTTTAAAGTATACAGTTCAGGGGTACCTGGGTGGCTCTGCCTTCGGCTCAGGTCATGATCTCAGGGTCCTGGGATCGAGCCCCGCATCGGGCTCTCTGCTCAGTGGGGAGCCTGCTTCCCCCTCTCTCTCTGCCTGCCTCTCTGCCTACTTGTGATCTCTCTCTGTGTCAAATAAATAAATAAAATCTTAAAAAAAAAAGCGTACAGTTCAGGGTTTTTCAGTATATTCACAAGGTTGTGCAACCATCACTGTCTAACTCAAACATTTTGTCACCCCGTAATGAAATCCTGCCATTCTCCATTTCTTTCCACCCCGGCCACTGGCCAACACTAATCTATTTTCTGTCTTTGTAGATTGGTTTATTGTAGCCAATTCATATAAATGGGATCATAAAATATGTGGCTTTTGTTTCTGGCTTCTTTCATTTAACATGTTTTCAAGGTTCATCCATATTGTAGCATGTAACAATACTTGGTTGTTTTTTGTTGCCAAATAATATTCTAGTGCATGCATAGATGACATTTTGTTTATTCATCTGTTGATGGACATTTAGTATTGTTTCTGTTTTTTTGGCTATTATGAATAATACTGCTATGAAAATTTGTATAAAAGTTTTTGTGTGGATGTATTTCTTAGGTATATATATCTACCAGTAGAATTGGTGGGTCTTATGTTAGCTGTCTAACTTTTAAAATGACCAACCTGTTTTCCAAAGTGACTGTATCCTTTTCTCTTCCCATCAGCAGTGTATGTGGGTTCTATTTCTCCATTCTTGCCAACACTTGTCATTGTCTGTCTGTTGGGTTATAGCCATCCTTGTGGGTGTGAATACGGTTGACTTAAAAAAAATTTTTATATTGATTGCTAAATATAGTTTTATGAAGTTTTAAAAATATAATGTTATAAAATTTAAATCAATTTTATTGAGGTATAATTTACATATAATAGAAATCATAGAAGATTTAGAATATTTCTAGTCACCCTGGGATGTTCTCCTGTATCTTGTGCCCCAACTCCCTGTCTCAAAATAACCACTGGTCTGATTTCTATCGTAAATTAGTTTTGCCAGTTCTGAAGGTTCATATGAATGAAATCTTAGACTATGTATGTCTTTTCATCTGGCCTCCGTTACTCACAAGTTTTTGAGCTTCATCCATGATATTACATATGTTAATTCCTTTTTTTTATTGTTAATAAGTATTCTGTTGTTAATTAAATCACAGTTTATTCACCTGTTAGTAGTCAGTTAGGTGAACATATCTATCATTGTTGAAAGTTGTCTCCTGATCCTTTGTACTCCCTTCCTTCCTCTCTTCTTCCTGCCTTGCTCCCTTGCTTCCTCTGCAACCATCGATCTGCTTTCTGTTATTGCAGGCTAACTTGCATTTTATATAAGTGGAATTATAAAGTGTACTCTTTGTGTCTGTCTTCTTTAATTCTGCATACTTATTAATTCATCTATGTTACTGCACATATATTGCTGTATAGTGTTCCATTTTGTGGACATAGCACAATTTGTTTATCCATTTACTTGTTTAGATGTTTGTGTTGTTTCTAGTTTTTGGCTATTACAAATAAAACTAGGAACGTGTATGTACAGATTTGTACATATGTCTACACATATGCTTTCATTTCTCTTGGCTGAATACCGAAGAGTGCAAAAATCTTACTATGTGGCCTTTAGGAGAGACACAGCTTAAATATAAAGACACTGTGGGGTCGTAAATATAAAGACACTGTGGGGTCGATAATTCAAGGATATTTCAACCACGCAAACATGTACTCAGGAAAGCTGGAGTAATACACAAATACAGAGTTTAAAGCAGGAAGCACTACTGGAGATGAAGTGGGACATCTCATTATTACAAAGGTGCCCAGTCTACCGAGAAAATGAAACTTTGTATGAACTTAAAAACAAAGCTTAAAATAAATAAAAATATATGAAGTAAAAGTATAGACAAGTCCAGTTTTAGTGGCATACTTGAGCATACTTTTCTCAAGGTCTGGTAGAATAAGCCAAAAAAAAAAAAAGAATAGACGATTTGAACAATGTGTTTATCAGATAGGAACTATTTGACGTACATAGAACATTGCACTCAGCGAATACTTTCTTTTCAAGTATGCATGGAACATTCAATATATCCTGAGCGTTAAGTAAGTTTCAACAAATTCTACAAGATTGAAATCGTTCAGAATTTTTTTGCAACAACAGTGTAATTAAGCTAGAAGTCAGTAATAAAAAGCTATATGAAATAAATGATTATATCATGTTTTTATTCATACTCTGGTAAATTAGTACAACCACTGTTAAAAATTGTTTTGCAATATCTACAAAGTAAACGTATGACCTAGCAATTCTTTTCTTAGGTACGTATCCAATAGAAATGCATATGTGTGTTTACTAAAAGAAACATACAAAAAAATATTAATAGTAGTGTAATTTGTAATAGCACTCATTCCCCCCCAAAAAAGACTAGAAACAACTCAAGTACAGTAGTAGATAAATAATTTTGGTTATATTTATTCCATTGACTAAAACAGTGAAAAAAGAATGAGCTGCTACTGCTAAATGCAGAGCATGGATGAATCAGTATCACAAGTGTAATGTTCAGTGAGAACAGCCAGACACAAAAGAGAACATACTATATGATTCCCTTTATATAAATAACAAACAGGTAGCAATAATCTTTGGTGGTAGAAGTCAGTTAGTGGCTACCTTTGTCAAGCTCTAATGATTAAGGGAATATGAAAAGGGCTTCTAGGCGGACAGTGTTGATCTGGGTAATGGTTACATGGAGTTATGTACATCTGTAAAAATTCTTTGAGCTATATACTTAAAAGATATGCTACTTTATTGTTTGTACTATGTATTGCATTTTACCAAAAATGTTTTAGAATTCATCGTTTCACTCATTGCTTTTATTTGTGTACTGTTCAACCTATAAATTGCATTCTTTTTGCAAGGCTGTTTGACAGTATTTAGCAGAAATTGGGGAAATACCCCCTTTTTTTGTCCAAATAATTCCATTCCTGTAATTTTTTTTCATCCTGTGAATACAATTCTGAAGGGAAAGGCACACACACATGTGCATGCACACACATGAGCGCACACACACATGCTTATTGCTCTGACTTATAATGAGAGAATAGAGAATTCAGAATATTCACTAGTAAGAAAACAGGTTGATATTTAGTGACAGAATGATATTTCAACTTGGTGAATTAAACATCCTTTAATACATGCAGATCACAGGGCACCTGAGCGGCTCATTTGGTTAAGCATCTGCCTTTGGCTCAGGTCATGATCCTAGTCCTGGGATTGAGCCCCACATTGGGCTCCTTGCTCAGTGGAGAGCCTGCTTCTCCTTCTCCCTCTGCCTGCCGCTCCCCCTGCTTGTACTTGGCTCTGTCTTGCTATCTCTTTCTCTCTGTCAGATGAATAAATGAAATCTTCGAAAAAACCCCATGCAGATTACGTGGCAGTATGAAAGAATGTTTATGAAATGTCAAATGACTATACTGTGTTTGCAGCTTTATTAAAATATATGTGAAGGGGCACCTGGGTGGCTCAGTTGGTTAAGTGACTGCCTTTGGCTCCCGTCATGATCCTGGAGTCCTAGGATTGTGTCCCGTATCGCGCTCCCAGCTCAGTGGGGAGTCTGCTTCTCCCTCTGACTCTCCCCTCTCTCGAGCTCTCTCTCTCAAATAAATAAATAAAACCTTAAAAAATATATGTGGAAAATAAATGGAAGGGAATATAACAAGGAAAGCAATCATATTAAGGCAGGGAAAAGACAAACACATTGTCTTTATGTTTAAAAAGTGTTTCTTCAAACATAACTATAGAGAATTTGCTACTTAAAGGTAAATTGTACTGTTTTATGCAATAGTGACAATTGAATATAAATTTTTGTTGTTTTCTCCTTGGCATGAGAGCTACCAACTATAATTTTTGAAGATTCTCACAATGAATTGAAGTTTTCATGATATATTAAAAGTAATTACAATAAAAGTGTTTGAAATAAGATAATACAGGTCTGGTCTTTATATCATTTATAAGGTTTAGCATTATAAAGTGGTCTAAGTTTAGACATTTATATATCTTTTTTTAATGTAAGGCAGATTATCAGTGCAAATATTAGCATTTTATGCACTTGATTTACTGTTAAGAGAAGAAGAAATCAGTTCTCATTATTTGTTCCAAATAGCATTTTATTGGAGTTTTAATAAAAGGCTTTAAAGGGGAGTAAAGCATCACCAAATATATTGACCAAGGACCGAGAAGACTATGCACAGCTCAGCAGTGTCCTTCTGGGGCGTCACTGTGGAATTGGAGTTAGGATAGGGCAGGTTTCAGGGAAGAGTCTAGTTTTACACTTTTTACGTTGACAGTTTTAAATAGTGATTTTGCATGTTGTATATTTTAAGTAAATTATTTAATTCCTGTTAATGTTTTACAAACCAAATTCCAACTTCAATTCTGTTGTCAATTGGAATATTTTAGAATGAATAATCTGCTATGCAGTGCGAACCTATTTTGCTCCCCTCTCTCTCTTGTTTTTGGAAATAATTGATCTTTAATGTTCCAAAAGAATTTGTGATGAGCATGATAACATCTACTTTGTCTTTTGGGTTTGAAGTAAAATACTGTTGTACGCGCTAATTTTGGTGAGCTCTCCTTATTTAGGGATTAATTTTTTATTCTGTTGGGTTCTTTGACACAGACAGAAATTACTTAGTTTGTGTCTTAAAGCAGTTTTTACATGTCTGTTGCTCCTCCGAATTCATCAGTCATTTAACTGTATCCCTGTATGCCATTTAAAGTAGGAATGATAAGAATGAAAATTATTTGATTCTACATTTATTATTCCCTAGAGATTTGGGTTCTTCAGAGTTTTTCTATTTTGCTTTATACTGTGTGTTAGAGCTGCAATCAAATAACTGGATTTGTTAGCATTTATAAGATAAATACTCCAGTGTTCCATCTACCAAAAATCTTTGTTTAACTATTCTCTCTCTTTTTTAAAAAAATTCAGGCTCTGCTGGTTCTTCATCAGTTAGACAGCATTGATTTATGGAATCCTGATGCTCCGGTGGAAACATTCTGGGAAATTAGGTATATGTACTTTTATTTTTAAATTCAATTTAAAACTTTATTTTGTATTTATTTTTTGTGTTTAGATATTAACTCTCTAGTACTTGCTTTATTGTAAAACTTTGTTTATAGAGGTTTTACGATTTTGTATTTTATTACGCTAAATTTTATTACCCATCCGTAAGTACTGTTACTTGGTGTATTCTCTTCTGTCTCAGATTTCTATATAGTTACAACTGTTCTAAATTGTTGATTACAATTATAAGCTTAGAGTGTTAAAATTTTGTAATGTTAATAGTTTGTTTTTAAGATTATGGTCTTTTTATTAATTTCCCATGATACCAGTGATTGTGATAGGTGAATTAATGGTGAACATCGCCTTAGTAGGTAAAAATATTTATAGAATTTTGTAGTTTATTTCCTGCTTATATAAATTATTAATCTTCTAAAGAGTTCAAAGGCAGCATATTGAGAAAAATGGGAATATGTAAGTTTGCATTTTATTGGAGTTTTAATAAAAGGCTTTAAAGGGGAGTAAAGCATCACCAAATATATTGTCATTATCTATCCTCATAGAAGTGGGTGCACTAAGTCACCTGGCAGCTGAGTTAAATCCTACACATAGAAAGTGTTCTTTGATAGTAATGTAATATGAATCACATATGTGATTTAAAATTTTCTAGTTGCCACATTACAGAGAATAAACAGGTAATATTAATTTTAATAATATTTAACCCCAGTACGTAGATCTAGAAGTTATTTTAATATGTAATCAGTATAAAAGTTATTGAGATGTTATACATTATTTTTCAATCAAGTCTTCAAATTTTGGTTACATTTCACACTTACAGCACATTTCTGTTTGGGCAAGTTGCATTTCCTATGCTCAGTAGCCACACGTGGCTGCTGTGTTGGACATTGTGGCTGTAGAGTAGGGATCAGCAAATTTTTTCTCTAAAAGTTTGGGTCGTAAATATTGTAGGGTTGGTGGGCCAGATAGTCTCTGTCAGAGCTATTCAGTTCCACTGTTAGAGCATGAAAGCAGCCAGAGATGATATGTAAGTGAATGGTATGGCCATGTTCCACTAACGCTTTATTTACAAAAGCAAGTAAGGACTGGATTTGGCCTATAGGCAGTTGTTTGCAGATCCCTGCTGTAGAGAACTGGGTTTATACACAGTCTTTGCTGTGCATGTCGTCTGTCATTTCTTCTTGAGTCTTGTGCAGAGATGGGACGTGTGGTTGAAACAATTGGGAGTTTGGGGGGTTAGAGGATTTAGAATTATTTGCTTTTTTTTAATGTAGTCTGTAATGTAATGTAGACTTACTCGCTTTGATTATCATGCTGTTAACATTTTGATAACCATTTCTCTAAAACAAATCCTAACTTCTCTAAACTTGTATCCGTTATGAGAGAATGTCATTCTTATGTACTGATTAGCTCTTTGTGTGTGAGGTTATTTATTGACGATACTGATAATGATGAATTTTATGTTTTTGCAGCTCTCAAATGCTTTTTTACATCTGCAAGAAATTAACTAGCCATCAAATGCTTAGTAGCACAGAAATTCTCAAATGGTTGCGGGAAATTTTGATCTGCAGGAATAAATTTCTTCTTAAAAATAAGGTAAGCAAAAGGACATCTTTAAAATTTAAGAATATTTGGGGGTAATGGGAGTAGATTAAGGAAATGTGTATTATCCAAATTAAGTCCTACTTTAGCTCTTCCTGCCTGCAGAGTCTTCAAGGGAAATACTTGTGCCAGAGGATGATGGATGACAAGTCAACATTTTAAAAATTATTCTGAGCCTTCGTCCTTTAAGTTGCAATCCTGATAAATTCTAGTTGAGTTAAGCAGGACTCTGTGGGGTCGGTCTAGGAGGAATTGGGCTGCTATAATCAAATTAGGTTGAGAAACATATTCCATCTTAAGTTTGTGCATAAGACTTGAATCTTATGGCTTAGGCTAGTCCAGAGAATGTTAACGTATCAAACTGAAGGGAAGAGGTTGAGGGTGTTTAATCTAAGTTTGTTTATATTCCTGCCATAACAGTTTCATCTCTTCAAATATCTGAATATTCTTCTCTAGGGTTGAGTGAAAAGTTTTGATTCCTACTGTTAAAACATAGGGACAGGGTTTTAAGGGGTTGGAGAAGAACCTTTCATTTCTTTTAACATAAAGTTTCTATAGTCAGTTAAAATTTTTTTCTATTATGTCATAATTTTTGAGTACTTGATCCAATAAATTTTTATCCATTTCTAGAATCATAGCTACAAAAAAACTTTAACGTATTAAAGACATGCTTTTCAGTGTACCATGCAGCTTGTTAAATTTTTTGTTTACAAATGGACTAATGGTGAGTTGGTTTCTGGGTGGACTTGTCTGTGGTTTAATTTTCCAGAGTATAAGCATTAGTAACCTAGTAATCAATCTGGAGGAGTCTGGTCAGTAAAGTTACCCTTGCAGCGTACTTGGCATACAAACCAGTGTTAATTACTGGTCCATAGAAACTTAATCTCAAAAGAGTCAACCTCCAATTATCCTGACATGGCACAGGATAAAATCTTCTGGGAGAAAGTCTTTGTCATTTATCCTGAGAAGTACATTACATTTTTCATATGGTAGATTTACGTTATTGATGTTTTACTTCTGTCCATGTTAGATCTAGAAATGTTAATTTTGCATTTCTATAATATGTTGTTTCTGATGCTTTGAAGGGTGAAAATTTGAGAGGAATTTCAAAGACATTGAACAAACATTACTTGTACCACTGGGTTTCTAGTGTATAATCTCAAGGTGTAAGGGGTGGGAGTTGGGAATGGGAGGTTTTCCAGGATAGTCTCAAACAGGAAGACAGCTCGTGTTATGTGTTTATTTTTCTTGGTTATCAGTGCTTCAGAAAGGCTTACTTATTTTTTTCTTTTTAGCAGGCAGATAGAAGTTCCTGTCACTTTCTGTTCCTTTATGGGGTAGGATGTGATGTTCCTTCCAGTGGAACTACTGGTCAGATGTCCATGAATCATGAAGAATTACTACCTTCTTGTACTCCTGGAGCCTCTCTTCGGAAGGGAAAAGGAAATTCATCCATGGTAAGCAGCTTCTTTTGTAGACCAAACCTTTTTTTTTTTTTTTTTTTTTAAATTTTTAATGGTATCTTTACTGTTAAAAACACTATTTCTGGCATTTAGTGTGCAGCTCTCAATCTAGAGAGTACATTCTTTAATCCTCATCAGTGGAGATGAGTATCAGTTTGCTTTTTTCATGGGAAGGTCAGCAGTACGCATTCACAGCCTTGTTGTAGGTGGTTAGGTTAGTTTTCCTGATCGTTGCCATTGTGCACTCTGAAGGAATCTTGATTATATTGATCTTCCATGGAAGATTTTGCTAGTCCACCTTACCAATGGCATTATATTGTTAGACTTGAAAGCCAAAGCTTTTTTATCCCTAATTTTCAGTATAACCTTCTGTTGAGGACAAAACAGCAATTAAGCAGTACAGGGTTTACTATTGTCTGTGTTAATGTGGAATTTATATTCATTTTGTAAATGAGGATTTCTTTTGGGAGTGTGTAATCCAGAATCAAGTATACCTTCCACAACAATATTTAGTTCTTGTTTGTGCCCTTGTTTTAGTCCTTGTTCCAGTATACTTTATTTCTTCCCTCCAGTAGGTAGATAGAATTTATTACTTTCTTTGTCACTTATAATTGAGTTGTAAGTGCATTGCATTTTTCATTCAGTAGAGTTATGCTCTGGGGGCTTTATTTGTGTTTGTGTTGGCTTAATCTGCATTCCTAGAATCTGGAATAGGATAATACCTATTTGATTTGAAATTGGACAAGTAGTATCGAGATGTTTGTCCAAATAATCTCATCTCTCATTCATACAAGATATTTAGGGATTTAAAAATTGCTGTCATGATTTCAGGAAAGCTTTTGTGGGGTATTGTATGCAGGCATACGTGGTACACAGTGTGTTGCATTGTTGGATTTTGTAAATAAAATTGCCTGGGTTGCCAACATAATGCCTCATCCCAACCATCCCAGGATAGTGGAGCAGGGTGCAGTGGCACCCCGCCGATCTGCCGACAGGCTCAGACGAAACTCGAAGTGGCCCTGTACATGTTCTTGTGGAGCCCTGACACTGAAGCTGTTCTGGTGGCCATGTCCTGTTTCCGCCACCTCTGCGAGGAAGCGGATATCCGATGTGGGGTGGACGAGGTGTCGGTGCACAACTTCTTGCCCAACTATAACACATTTATGGAATTTGCCTCTGTCAGCAATATGATGTCAACAGGTAAATGTGGATAATGTTCCCTGCCCCCCACTCTGTTTGCCTTGAATCGTAAGAGATCTGATTGTGCTAGGAATGTAGGAACTACTTTGTAAACTTACGGGTTCATTCAAATAGCTAACCTGAAATCCTTTTCTACACAAGATAGGGTGAAAGTAAATAGCATTTGAAATAAATTGTTGACTTCTCACTGAGGTTTTAATATGCAGTACATTTGTTTAAAAACTGGCAGTGTAAATTGCTATCAGTTACAAATTTTAGAATTTATGGTGGCTGAGCTATATATAGTGAAGTTTAAACACTGGCACTTAGTTGCAGTAAACATAGGTGGGAATAGCTATTTTATGCTGTGGACATTGTAGAGTCCAAGTTAATTACCTTTCCTGTGAAGCTGACAAAAGGAAGTGTTCATCTTTAACATTGGAAGCATTCATTCCCCTCCTCCTCCTCTGCTTTATGGGTTGGGCTTGCTGGGTGCTCCCTTGGCAAGCAGGGCTGTAAGTGCAATAAGTTGATTTGCTGTTGTCTTTGCTTAGGAAGAGCAGCACTTCAGAAAAGAGTGATGGCACTACTAAGGCGCATTGAGCATCCCACTGCAGGAAACACTGAGGTATGCTCTTAGCAACAGAAACAGCCCTCCCAGGCCCCCACCCTCAAATGTAGAAGCCTCATGTCATCTGTGTGTGACCAGAATAGCTTTTGAAGCATATCTAAGATATGTACCTATTACAACTAGGATGTTAAAATATGTACCAAGTTTGTATACTATACATACACATATATGTATATATGTATATATATAACATCTACCTGCTGATTGCTTTTTAGTTCTAGGTTTAGAGTTGTTTTCAGTGGTAATTGCCTTCATTTTAGGCTTGGGAAGATACACATGCAAAGTGGGAACAAGCTACAAAACTAATCCTCAACTACCCGAAAGCTAAAATGGAAGATGGCCAGGTGAGTTTGTAAAGTTGATTTTTGTCTTTTAATCTATCTGCTTAGACATATGTATTTCACTTCAATAATCTTTTGGGTCACTGTTAGTATAATGTGTGTCTAGTTGTCGTAAGACTGTTATTTAGTTGTGGTTCATCTAAAACTACACTGTTATGGTAGCCACTAGTCACGTGTGGCTATTTAAATTTGAATGAAAGTTTAAATTCATTAAAATTAAATACAGTTAAAATTCAGTTTCTCAGTCATACAGCAGCCACATTTCAAGGACTCCTTAGCCACATGTGGCAATTTACTACTGTACTAGACAGCACAGATACTGCCATTTTTGCAGAAATACTGGCCAGCACGAGCTAGAGATGATTTATGGTAGAGACCGTTCCTTTACCCTTTTTCCTTCTCTTTCTCCATCCAAGTATTTCATAGAATTTTCAGGAAAGGGATGACAAAGGTGGAGAAAATAAATTAAAATTCAAACAATACATTTTACTATTTTGTTAGGTATTCTAATTAAAGGATCTGGTGGGCAGAATATTGAACCCATAGGTTAAGTGAAATTTAAAAATTTGGACATTCCATTCAACTATTTTCATCTGTTACCCCAGAAATTAATAATTAATTGGCATTTGTGTATAATTGATTTGTAATGCTGTATATTGCTCTCATTATTTTATTTTATTTTTAAAAAGATTTCATTTATTTGTCAGAGAGAGAGAGAGAAAGAAAGAGCATAAGCAGGAGGAGTGGCAGGCAGAGGAAGAAGCAGGCTCCCTGCTGAATAGGGTACCCAATTTGGGAGTCAGTCCCAGAACCCAAGGATCATGACATGAGCCAAAGGCATATCCCTTAATCGACTGAACCATCCGGGCATCCCTATTCCTCTCATTATAATTAGGTGTTTCAGAAAAACTGGTTACCCTCCCGTTGCTTTTTTCTTGTCATGCTTAATTAGAACAAGGAAAAAAAAAGTTATGTTTTTGTAAGCAAAAATATGTACCTAATGTCATTTGGAGAGGACATGTGGCCTTAGGATGAAAGCTTTTTTTTGGGGGGGAATAACTGTTTTATTGAGATAGAATTTACATACCTTTCAGTTCACCTATTTAAAATGTACTGTTACTTTCTGCCACCTTTCTGTGCCGCTTTAATGGTATGCATGAACATCCTGGCAGATGATTTCAAGAGCATCGACAGTGCTGAAAAGAGAGGCAGACTCAGGTTCTCATTAGGCAATGTTCCACAGTCATCATCTGGTTTCTGACTGTGATGATGAAGCATGATTACATGGTGAATTTGAAATCATTGATGATCACGGAGCTGAGAAGATTTGTTGTGAACCTCACAGGCAGGTGTTAAACAAGTGTGGAGTGATCAGTCCTAGATTTGACTTACAATTCAAAATCTAGAACAGCAGAAAAATCTGCTCCCAACCTGCTAGCTTGGTTGCCTTGTACTGATAGCAACAACCTCAGCTGGCATCATGGACCATGAAGCAAGACAAAAACGAATTATATTCATGAAGTTGTACAACCATCACCCTAGTTTAAAAAAAAACCCATACCCATGAGCTATCATCCCCTAATCTCCCTCCCCACCCCCTCACCCCCCGCCCCCTGACACTAGGAAACCACCAGTCTGCTTTTTGTAGATTTGCCTGTTCTGGGCATTTCACCTAATATGACTTTTTTTTCACTTGGCATAATGTTTGCAAGGTTTGTTCATGTGAGTCAAAGCTTTTTAAAAGAAGTTTACTCTGGGTTGCTATATTAATCTATGACAAAAAATATATTAGTGGCTCTTAAAAAACGTATATGGTAATCTTGGGTTTGGACTTTATTTTTTTACTGGAATGTAACATACATATAAAAACTTGTATAAATCTAAGTGACAGTTCACAATAGTAGGAGGTGAACATACCTATGCAGCCAGCACCCACATCAAGAAATAAATCAACACTGGGGTACCTTGGGTTCCTCGGTCGGTTTAGCATCTGCCTTCACCTTAGGTCATGATCCCAGTGTCCTGGGGTTGAGCCTCAAATTGGGCTCCCTGCTCAGCGGGGATCCTGCTTCTCCCTCTCCTTCTGCCCTTCCCCCTGCTCATGTGTGCTCTCTTTCTCTTTCTCTGTCAAATAAACAAATAAAATCTTTAAAAGAAAATAAAAAGGAATAGATCATTACCAGCACAAGGAAGCCTTCATTGTGCCCCTCTTCCAATAACTAGCAACCCAAGAGTAACCATTATGCTGACTACTACTAAATACAGTAGTTTTCTTGTTTGTAAACTTGATATAAATTGAGTGCTAGAGACACAGTATCTTATATCTGGCTTCTTTGACTCAATATTGTGAGACTCATCCACACTCTTCCATACCACTGTTGCTCATTCACTGTTACTGCTCTAGGTATTTCATTCAACACGCAGTCCACCATATAATTTTCCTTTCTACTCTCTTTGAGTATTAGATAGCTATACAAAGAATTTTAGTTATTTTGAGTATTTCTGCTTTGAATGTTCTTGAATGTGTCTTTTGATGACCATCTAGGTGTTTTTCTGTAAAGTATACACTTAACAGTGGAATTGCTAGGTAATAGTGTTCGCAGATACACAGATAGGATATATAAATTGAGACAACAACTGCTTGAAAAGACTGGTGGTTTCACAAAGATTTTCAAAAGACAATATTTTTAAATCAACTGCTATAGCACCTCTGTAAATGATAAAATGTCATCCAACCATTTTTAAAAGCATTCCTTTAACTGAAACTAATATGACAACTTCTGTTAACTAACTGGAATTAAACAAAAACTTGAAACAAAAAAAAGAAAAGCTTTCCGTTTAAAGAGTATGTGCCCAATGGATTCACTAAGAGAGATCTGTTAGTGCTTCCTTATTCCTACCTGAACAGTTTGTCTATTGTGATTGTCATATTGGAGCCCTTTAAAGACCAAGAGCAGAGAGTAAAATATTGCATATTCTTTTACTAATTCAATTAGGTAAAAAAAAATATTTTGAAGTACTTAACTATTTAGTAAAATTAGACATTAATATGAGGCCCGGGCAGAGATAAGCTGAAAACATTATATTACTATAACATAACATAGTCCACTAATTACTGAATTCACTGTGCCAGAAAATGGAACATTATCAAGGGAACTGTAAAAATATACCAGTGGAACAGACCCGAAGAGCAGGAAGTGGGTAGTTCATTTGAACCCCATTAAGAAGTATATAAGTAAATAGCAGAATTCAAACTAGAGAAGAACACTAACCTTATTCTGTATGTACTGCCGAAGTCAAGACACAAAAGGTCCACTCAGACGCAGGAAGAATGCCAGCACCAAAATGTTTCTATTGCAGCTTAAGTTGAACTTAGTTAGCCTTTTTTTGTATATAATGTGACACAGTTTAAGAATATTTAGCTGTAATCTGAAAACAGTAATCACGACTATGTTCCCAGAGGCAAGAAGAGAGTAAGTATTACTGCTTCTTCTGGAGGAGATCTAATCAAGAGTGACAGAAAGTGCTGAATAAAGTGAGGCTGAGAGATAAATGTGACCCTGTGAGAGAGAAGGCGTCAGACCTGCGTTGAAAACAACTGTTACTAAAACATATGTTGATAATAGTACAGTAAAGGCTGGGAATTCACCACACCTAGTCAATAAGAATATATGAAATGAATTTTGACTACCATGTAAAAAATTCCTCTTTACCTGCTCACATTTCCACGGCAGCCTTCAGTGACTCTCATTTGAATCTGTCTGTAAACCAGCACGCTAAGGAACAGAGAAGTTTCTCTGCCTCATTTTTCAGTCCTTCGGAAAGATGGAGTCATATCTTGAACTATTTCCCACAGACTGTTGCCTTTCTTGCAAACGTTACCCAACTTAATGCCCGTTAGAGCATTACTTATTGAACTGATGTTTATGAACTGCTAAATTGGGAAGATGTTGTTGGAGAAAAGATGTAGGTTCTGCATGTGAATTCATCTGAACTAGCTGCTCTTCACACCCAGATTCTTCATCAAAACCAGCCATGTTTTTTCTGATTTTGCACTGATCTGGGAGCTGCTGCAGCTGACATCAGCTGCATCAGCGTATTATCAACAGTATGCCCATCCTGGTGGCAGTGATGGTGGTGGTGGTGATACCAGGACCAATACACTGTAGGCCCCCAGAAGTGGCCCCCAGAAAGTCGCCAGTGCATGTGATACAAGATGCTTGACACGCTTGTACTATAGGAGCAGTGTTTATTCCCCCTGAAATACGCTCTTGGCCTCGAGAGTATGAACAAGCATCTAGCATTTGTATTTGATTATCTGCTGATGGCATTGATTCAGTGTTGAAAACCAGGTTCCTTCCTATTCTCTTGCTTGTCCCCTCCCCCTTTTTTTTTTCCTGATGGGTCTTGGGAATCCCATAAGCAAATGCCTGCTTGATTTTCTAACTTTCTCTTCTGAAGACCTATACCTTTAGGAGGATTATGACCATTATTGTCATCTTCATTTTCATTAAGGGCTTTAATATTTGCAGTGTTGTCGTCGTCGTCTTTTTTTTTTTCTTTTTTTTGGAGTGCTAATAAAGCAAAGTTTAATAAGCGATAGTACAAAGCTCCCGAAGAGGGAGGGGACCTGAGACAGTTGCCCTTTGCGGTGTCTTCTGACCATACCTCACTGCTAGGGCTCCCAGCTGACCGGCTTGTGTGGCTAGAGTTCGCCTCATTGCTGGATCCATCGTTGTGCCCACTACTGCTACCAAGAGCACTGCTTTCATCTTTACCACTGCTGGCATTTTCACCAGAACTTCCCTGCAGGGATTCCTCTGGATCTGAAAGTCACCGTTGCACGTGTTTGAGTCTGTTAATAAGTTGTTCGTTCATTTCATTGTCACTGCCTCCACTTTGCTGGGTGTCACTGTTACTAGTATTTTAAGGACCAGCTGCAGATGACTGAGGTGATAGAGCTGCTCTTCTGAGCTCTTCTTCCTCTTATTTAATTTAGTATTTAATAAAGATGCAGAAGAACTCTGTTTAGATAGCTGAGCCTTGGCTGCTATGGCATTATCCCATAATGCCTTTTTAAAATAATGCTTTAATTAACATTGATGCCAAGTACAATGTTTGTTCAGTGTGAACACTTGGCTCAGGAGTTGAAACTTGATTAAAGAGATGTCTAAGTGGTACCAGATCCAAATTCTTAACAAGTAAAGGAAAGAAGTCCCAGCTATACTGATTACAGTGTTTCAGCGCCGCTGCAGCCCACATGCAGTCAATATACCGAGTACTCAGTTGCCCTTCTGCTGCTAAAAATACTGAGAATCGCTTGGCACTGTTTAATAATCTCAGTATGTAAATTTGGTCCAAACATATGCTCTACCACACTGGAGCTTATAAGCCAGCCTGCAAGTTCTTCTGCAGGGGACATTTCTGTGCCCGATACCGATGGCTCCTTGTTGCACAAGTCATTGAAGGTCTGAAGTCGATCGTTACCTGACTTCACCAGCCAGCCTCACAAAGTAGGTGACACAAAATACTGAAATGCAAGATTTAGGCCTTCTTTGTCAAAGTGGAGTGTTGTATCCAGTGGTTCTTTCACTGTGCTCCGCAGTAAGTCACCACGTTGCAGGCTGCGTTCTGTCCTTACTTTTGTTCAGAGAACCTGCATAAATACGCATAATTTCAATCCTGAAAAGGTTAATGTGCAGCACAACAGGAGGGAGAGTAGCCCTATTCTGATATCAGCTACAACTGTAATAAATGCGTGTGCCATAAGAAATGGTGGTTTCATCAAGATGAGATTGGGAGGGAGACAAACCATAAGTGACTCTTAATCTCACAAAACAAACTGAGGGTTGATGGGGGGAGGGGGTTGGGAAAGGGGGGGTGGGGTAATGGACATTGGGGAGGGTATGTGCTATGGTGAGTGCAGTGAAGTGTGTAAACCTGGCGATTCACAGACCTGTACCCCTGGGGATAAAAATATATGTTTATTAAAAAAAAAAAAAAAGAAATGGTGGTTTCAGGAGTTCTGTGTTCAAAGCGGTCCTTTATGAGAGAAAGGCTCCCCCCCACCAAAACAAACATACGTAAGGAAGCAAATACAGCGATACTTCTTCATCATTTATATTACAGAACACCCCTAATATGTTACTTTCTTCGGTCGATATGTCCTCAGTAATAGGCTGAGTATTAGCTTGTAAACGATGTATAAGGAGAATTGAATTTGAAAAATCTGCCACACATAGCAAGAGTTTTTCTTTCTCATCTGTGCTCTGTAAACTAACGGGATCAGAATTCTTTGAAGAGTCCTTCTCAGTCAGATTATTGCAGGGTTTGATTTTTTTCTATTTCTTGTCTTTCTGCACTTCCTTCATTACAGCCTCTTTCTGTTCACTGGTTCTTTTGCTTGATTATTCTCCTCTTGCCACACAGAATCTGTGTGAATAATAGAACAGTATTTGCAAAGCTGGTCCTAGAGCTCTTGAACTTGGGCCATCACTAATAAGTGTACACACTACTTGGTTGAAAATTTCCAAATGCTTATAATTCCTTGAAGCAGCTTAGACATTGCCTCTCTGTCCGGGAATTGATCTAAGCAAATAATTGGAGTGCGTGGTCCTTTCTGAGCTGCAGTCCATAGCCACCTCTGTGCCTGACATTGCGTGTGTGTCCATCACTACTCCGTTCTGTAAGGCTCGTCTGGCCTCAGGCAGTAAGAGAACTTTGATGTGACTAGAAGTGGTGAAGACTTGGGTCTTTTAAATGTAAAAAATGTTCTTTGTCATGGAAGAAATGTTGGATAAAAAGTAATTTTGTCAAGTCTCTCAACCAATTGAAGTTAAATTCATGCTTTCCATAAAAATTTTGTGTTTAGGCTGCTGAAAGCCTTCACAAGACCATTGTTAAGAGGCGAATGTCTCATGTGAGTGGAGGAGGTTCCATAGATTTGTCAGACACGGACTCCCTACAGGAATGGATCAACATGACTGGCTTCCTTTGTGCCCTTGGGGGAGTGTGCCTGCAGCAGAGAAGCAATTCTGGCCTGGCAACCTATAGCCCACCCATGGGCCCAGTCAGTGAACGCAAGGGTTCCATGATTTCAGTGATGTCTTCAGAGGGAAATGCTGATACACCTGTCAGCAAATTTATGGATCGACTCTTATCCTTAATGGTGTGTAACCATGAGAAAGTGGGACTTCAGATACGGACCAATGTTAAGGATCTGGTGGGTCTTGAATTGAATCCTGCTCTTTATCCAATGCTGTTTAACAAACTGAAGAATACCATCAGCAAGTTTTTTGACTCCCAAGGACAGGTAAAGTGTTTTCTGCTTTATTTTCCGCCCTTTCCTGTGAATAGAGTGACTTGTTTGATTAGGAAGCCTTTATCTTTTTGATTACCTAATTTGATACTAGCATGAACATCACTCACAGTTTTTTAAAAACAGGCAAAAAATTGTAGAAAAAAGAATCATCTAATGTAGGGATCAGTTTTGGTTTTTGGGAACTCGAGTGTGTAGGTGTGCCAGGGCTTATGAATGTCTTGGGTGTGGGTATGAGCGTTCCATTATGTCTGTGTGCCTATTTGAGTACATGCCTGTGGGTGCATTTCTGTGTGTGTATTACATCTGGGTCAGGGCAGTTCCATCTCTCTGTGATCTGTCTTCTGTGCCTTGATGCCAGATGTATTTTGTTCTTTATATAGGTTTTATTGACTGATACCAACACTCAATTTGTGGAGCAAACCATAGCTATAATGAAGAACTTACTAGATAACCATACTGAAGGCAGCTCGGAACATCTGGGGCAAGCTAGCATTGAAACAATGATGTTAAATCTAGTCCGGTAAGGATTCTACTGCAATGTAGCAGAAACACATCGGTATTGGTAGTTATTAGGGAATAATTTGCCATTCTTTATTGCACCCAAATTGGACATATATGTACTCATATAAAATAAAAATACTGTAGTTTTTGTAGTTATGCTTAATCATTTTACATAGAGATTAATGCATTTAGAAAACCTTCTCTTTTGTTTATACCTGATATTTTTTCCCTCGAATGTTTCTGTGTCTAAATAGATATGTTCGTGTGCTTGGGAATATGGTCCATGCAATTCAGATAAAAACGAAACTGTGTCAGTTAGTCGAGGTAATGATGGCAAGGAGAGATGACCTCTCATTTTGTCAAGAGATGAAATTTAGGTGAGTTCTCAAAAGAGCAAAGTGGGGTCTTGTAAATTCTATAAATGAAGTACACAAAAATAGTAGGCACTCGATTATCATGGGAAAGGGGAGGATGGAAAAACAGCATTTTATGTTTTTATTTTTCTCTTCCTATATTTTCAAGTTTCCCAAAGCTTCCTGCCCATGGCAGTGCTCCCTTTTTCTAAATTGTACTTTGATTCTGTTTCCAGTCTGATAACCCTGGTTAAGGGAATCAGTATCCGTGGAACCAGTATCAGTTGCCTGTTAGTGCCCTTCTGACTGTTAGGGTTGAAGTAGCGGTATCTCTTTTATGAAACTGTCATATCACCTGAGTGATTTGGCAAAGTATTCGCACTATTAAAAAAATTTGTATGACTGAAGGTGTATGTGTGACTTAAAAAAAATTGTTGCTGTTTTTCTTTTCCCTGGCATTCTGTAGGAATAAAATGGTAGAATACCTGACAGACTGGGTTATGGGAACATCAAACCAAGCAGCAGATGATGATGTAAAATGTCTTACAAGGTAAAAACAACAACAAATGCGAAAGAGAGAATGACTTTTAATTAAGTATTAGCATGTCTGGGGTCTTGATACTTCATAGCTATTATAATATGTGTTTTTTGGATATCACGCTTTTGCATTTGAATTATACATACTAATCTTTACCTCCTATTTTTAGCTGAAAGACTTTCAGTAAAGTTAATTTACTTGGAAAGTTAGTGTTGTCCATTTAGGAAGGTTAGTCTGGTTGTTGGAGAATAAAATGTATAACGCCTTAGATTGTTTTTATTTTATAATTTGATAAAGGTAATATTTAAGAAACTTGATTGGCTCAAGTCTTTCTAAAAAGTAATTCCCTGCGTTTGCTCTAATGGTAAATACTTATTGCCACATATCAGAAAATAATCATTCACATATATTTCTTTCATGGGGCTTGGTTTTATGAAAGTTATTATCACCTTCTCCCTCCCTTGAATGGTTTTTGCATTCTGGGTGTGCATGTTATCTCAAATTATTTAGGTTATCCTAATAAATAGTCAAATAGATTGTTCCCGAATTCCTGAAATTCTCTTAGGAGGGTGTTTATTTGACAGAAAGGTGAAGTGGAAGAACTTGCAGGATTTATGTGGTCCCTAAATTTTCTTTCTTCAGAGACTTGGACCAGGCGAGCATGGAAGCAGTAGTTTCACTCCTGGCTGGTCTTCCGCTGCAGCCGGAGGAAGGAGATGGTGTGGAATTGATGGAAGCCAAATCGCAATTATTTCTTAAGTAAATTTCAGTCCCCAAAAAAGGCAAAGCAAAAAAACAAAGCCCACACACAACAAAACAAAATCTAACCAAAGTGGCAGATGATTATAATTAGAAAATGGACCTCATTAGTTTGGTATTATGGCCATCGGCAGCTGCCTATAAAATACAGGCACACGTGAAGTAATAATATTCCCTATGATAGGACTGGGTTAACAAAACAACTGTGTTTTGTGTTCTTAAAGAAATAATCCAAGCAGTGAATCATTGGCAGTAAAACCCAGATCACCTCATTAAGTCATTTAAAATAACGTTCTCTAAACTATTTGGACCACTTGTTTTATATGGTAAACACTAAAAGTGATGCATTGACCAGGAAAGATTGCATCTGTTTTGTGCCCATGTTATGAAATATGTACTGGCTTTGTCAGGATAAAATCATATTAAGCACAGCACACTTCGTAATGAGTCACACTGGATGATTACCTCAGGACTAGAGAGAAACAGATACCCAAGACCACTCACAGGATACACATATCATGATTCCAGAATATCTGATTAGTCTTCTGTGTGAAGTGGCCTTCACTGTGTAAGAGTCAGTCTTTTTATTTCTCAGGTATTTCACATTGTTCATGAACCTTTTGAATGACTGCAGTGAAGTTGAAGATGAAAATGCACAAACAGGTGGCAGGAAACGTGGCATGTCTCGGAGGCTGGCATCACTGAGGCACTGTACAGTCCTTGCGATGTCAAACTTACTCAACGCTAATGTGGACAGTGGCCTCATGCACTCCATAGGTGAGATAAAAATGAAGGCTTCATGTAGAAACTGAAAACCTAGATAACTGGCATGTAAGACAAGCAAAATTACTTCAGCAGGCCATGTTAGTAAATTCGCATCTATTTGTCCATATCAGGTTTAGGTTACCACAAAGATCTTCAGACAAGAGCTACATTTATGGAAGTTCTGACAAAAATCCTCCAGCAAGGCACAGAATTTGACACCCTTGCAGAAACGGTGCTGGCTGACCGGTTTGAGAGGCTGGTGGAGTTGGTCACGATGATGGGAGACCAGGGAGAGCTCCCGATAGCCATGGCGCTGGCCAACGTGGTTCCGTGTTCTCAGTGGGTGAGTTTGTTGAGGGAGCGTAGAACCAGGACCTGCCACATAGCAGATGCTTCTGAATTTATTCATTCCAGGAATGCTTACTGCATGAATTGCTAAAACTTTAGAGCTGAAAGAAACTTCAGATATTATTTGAGTGGTTTTCAGCTATTGGGAAAGTAGCTGGAGCCTGAGTAGTAATCTTACCCGAACTATTAGGATCCTTCCTGCAAATCCTGTAGTCTTTCCATTTTTGTTGTTTCTCTGCTGAGCCCACTGTGTACTGAATTTCCCTGACCAGATGAGCAGAGAATTGAGGTCCTGTGGTCACCAAAGTCTTAATTCCTGCTTGTTGATTTCCTAAGAATATGATCTGGGCATATCAAACTAAACTCTTTGCCATTGTGTTCTATTTCTACTTTCTTTGATTTTGTCATAATTCGAACTGAATCCTGGATTTTTTTTTCTTCTCCTGGTGAAGCCTAGGCCTCTTACTTTTAACCAGTTAATCCTCAGAATTAACGGCTGCTGAGGCGCATGGTGGCCCATTCAGAAGAGTGTGCAACTCTTGATCCTCAGGGTTGTGAGTTTGAGACCCACACTGGGTGTAGAGATTGCTTAAGGAAATAAATTGATTTTAAAAAAAGAATTAACAGCTGCTGTAGGCATGAAGAAATAGTCATCTATCATAGACAAACGTGCACAGATAAATACTAGGGGAAAAATTGATTAGTCACCATTGAACTGGGTTTAGTAGGTGGTTGACAGCTTTGGATTTACCTTTCAGTCTCCTGCTGAAGAAAAAAAAAATTATTCACACTAACGCAATTTTGTTTTGTTCTCAGGATGAACTAGCTCGAGTTCTAGTGACTCTATTTGATTCTCGGCATTTACTCTACCAACTGCTCTGGAACATGTTTTCTAAGGAAGTAGAATTGGCAGATTCCATGCAGACTCTTTTCCGAGGAAACAGCTTAGCCAGTAAAATAATGACCTTCTGTTTCAAGGTTTGTATCCATTTATCTTTTTTTTTGTGCCAAGGTATGGCAAATTGATTATGTGCAGAACGTACAGAACAGAATGTCTTTAATGCAAGACATTTGGAGAAGGCATAATAAATTCCCACTTCTATATTTCTTTAGGTATATGGTGCTACCTACCTACAAAAACTCCTGGATCCGTTATTACGAATTGTGATCACATCCTCTGACTGGCAGCATGTTAGCTTTGAAGTGGATCCTACCAGGTGTGTCATCCTCCCATCTATAACTTGACTCCACTTTTCCATTACCGTACATGAGAACAGGCCTTCACAATTTCTCCCCTTGATTCTTAAAATTAGCCTTTAATTATAAAAATTACAAATACATTTTTCTTAAAAAATTTGCAGGTATCTTTGATAACCACCTCTGGAGATATAGCTCTGTTACTAGTTTAGTCTGTTCTTTGCCCTTTTTCAGTGCATTTGCATATACATATACATAAATCTAGTTGTAGAGACTGTACATACAATGTGAGTGATACAAATGGAAACCTTGTATACGTGGTTTTGCAACTTTTATTATTTAAATTCAGTTTAATTAACATACAGTATATTATTAGATGCAGAGGTAGAATTTAATGATTCATCAGTTGTATACAACACTCAATGCTCATTACATCACTTACCCTCCTTTATACCATCAGCCAGTTTCTCCATCTCTCCCCCACCTCCCCTCCAGCAGCCCTCAAGTTTATTTCCTGTAGTTAAGAATCTCTTATGGTTTGCCTCCCTCTCTGTTTTCGTCTTATTTTACTTCTCCTTCCCTTCCCCTATGTTCATCTGTTTTGTTTCTTAAATACTGCATGAGTGAAATCATATGGTATTTGTCTTTCTCTGACTGACTTATTTTGGTTAGCATAGTACTGAAGTTCTAGCCATATCGCTGCAGATGGCAAGATTTCATTCTTTTTGATGGCTGAGTAATATTCGTGTGTGTGTGTGTGTGTGTGTGTGTGCACACCACATCTTCTGTATCCATTCATTTGTCATTGACATCTGGGCTCTTCCCCTATTTTGGCAGTTGAGGACTTCGCTGCTGTAAACATTGGGTTACATGTGCCCCTTTGAACCATGATGTTTGTAGCCTTTGAACAAATACCTGGTTTTGCAACTTAATTTTAACTTAGCTCTATATTGTAGATCTTTCTATGTCAGTATAGAAAGATCACTCTCATTCTTTTTACCTGCTATGTAATATTTCATAGTTTGGCTGTATTATTATCTTTTTAGTCAGTACTGAGTTGATCTTATTGACTTTGTTTTTAAAATCAGGTTTTAAAAATTACCGAAGTATAATTGGTACACAATGTTATATTAGTTTCAGGTATACAGTATTTTGGTTTGACAATTGTGTATATTATTCAATGGTCTCTGTGGTAAGTGCAGTCACCATCTGTCACCTTGTAACGTTGTTATAACATCAACTATATCCCCTATGCTGTACTTTTCAATTTCATCTCTGTGACTTATTTTATGATTGGAAGTTTGTACCACTTAATCCCCTTCACCTATATCACACATCCCATCAGCCCCCTCTCCTCTGGCAACTGCCAATTTGTTCTCTGTATTTAAAGGTTCTCTGTATTTAAAAGTTTTTTTTGTTTGTTCATTTATTTTTTTTAAGATTTTTTTATTTATCATTTATTTGACAGATAGAGATCACAAGTAGGCAGAGAGGCAGGCAGAGAGAGAGAAAGGAGGAAGCAGGCACCCCGCTGAGCGGAGAGCCCAATATGGGGCTCAATCCCAGGACCCTGGGACCATGACCTGAGCCGAAGGAAGAGGCTTTAACCCACTGAGCCACCCAGGCGCCCCTTTATTTTGTTTTTTAAGATTTATTTATTTGAAAGAGAGAGCAAGCGCATGACCAGGAGGGGAAAAGGGGAGGGAGAGGGAATCTGACGCAGACTCTGTGGGCTGAGCGCTAGCCTGACACTGGGCTCAATCTCATGACCCTGAGATCACAACCTGAGCCAAAACCAAGAGTCAGTCCTTAACCGACTACACCACCCTGGTGCTCCTGTTTTGTTTTTTGGATTCCACATATAAGTTTTGGATTCCACATATAAGTGAAGTCCCACGGTATTTGCCTTTCTCTGACTTATCTCACTTAGCATAATAACTTCTAGGTCCGTCCATGTTGTTGCAAATGGCAAGATTTCATTCTTTTTTTAATGGCTGAGTAATATTCCTGCATGTGTGTGTGTGTGTGTGTGTGTGTGTATGTGTGTGTGTGTAACACATCTTCTTTATCTGTTCATCTATCGATGGGCACTTCAGTGACTTCTGTTGAGTTGGCTGTTATAAACAGTGCTGCAGTAAACATAGGGGTGCGTGCATCTTTTCAATTAGTGTTTTCATTTTCTTTGGGTAAATACAAAGTAATGGAATTACTGTGTCATACAGTATTTCTACTTGGAATTATTTTTTAAGATTTTATTTAGTTATTTGACAGACAGCAAGAGAGGGAACACAAGCAGGGGGAGTGGGAGAGGGAGAAGCAGGCTTCCTGTTCAGCAGGGAGCGGGATGCAGAGCTCAATCCCAGGACCCTAAGGTCATGACCTGAGCTAACGGCAGACTCTTAACCAACTAAGCCACCCAGGCACTCCTCCCCTTCTTCCCCCCAACCCCCTTTCATTTTTTAATCAGATTATTTGGGTATTTATGTACTGAATTGTGTGAGTTTCTTATATATTTTGGATATTAATCCTTTACCAGTTATATCATTTGCAGATATCTTCTCCCATTTAGTATTGTTATTTCAGTATTGCTATTTCATTTTATTGATGGTTTCCTTGCTGTGCAAAAGCTTTTTATTTTGGTGTTGTCCCGATAATTTTTTTTTGCTTTTGTTTCCCTTGCCTGCGGAGACATATCCATAAATATGTTGTTAAGGCCGATATCCAAGAGATCACTGCCTATGTTTTCTTTTAGGACTTTTATGGTTTTAGGTCTCATATTTAGGTATTTTAGCTATTTGGAGTTTGTTTTAACATATGCTATAAGAAAGTGCTCTAGTTTCATTCTCTTGCACGTAGCTGTCCAGTTTCTCAATAACATTTATTCAGAAGACAGTCTTTTTCTTCACTGTGTATTCTTGCCTACTTTGTCACAGATTAATTGACAGTACAGGCATAGGTTTATTTCTGGGCTCTTTTTTCTGTTCCATTGATCTATGTGACTGTTATTGTGCCAGTATCATACTGTTTTGATTCTGTAGTTTTGTAGCATCTGGGATTGTGATGATACCTCTAGCCTTTTCTTCTCACTCGAGATTGCTTTGTCTCTTTGAAGTCCTTTGTGGTTCTAGTGCTCGTTTCAGCAGCACATATACTGAAGTCCTTTGTGGTTCTATACAAATTTTAGATTTATTCCAGTTTGGTGAAAAAAAAAAAACACTTGATATTTTGACAGGAATTGCCTTGAATCTGTAGATTGCTTTGGGTAGTATACACATTTTAATCCATGAACATGGTGTGTCTTTCTTTAGTTTGTGTTGTCCTCAATTTCTTTCTTCAGTGTCTTAAAATTTTAAGAAAGACCTTATAGAGGTCCAGTCCATGAACATGAACATAGTGTGTCTTTCTTTAGTTTGTGTTGTCCTCAGTTTCTTTCTTCAGTGTCTTAAAATTTTAAGAAAGACCTTATAGAGGTCTTTCACCACTTTGGTTAAGTATTTTCATGGGTATTTTATTCTTTTTGGTACAGTTGTAAATGGTGATCCCATTGACTTTTGCTGTAACTCACCCATTATTGCCCAAACATTGTTTTTTTCATTTTTCAGGTCAGTTGTTACAGGAATTTTTATGAAACCTGAATTTTTTTGTTGCTCCCTTTCTTAGAACATCTGTTGTCCCTGTTGGCTATAAGATAAAGTACAGAGTTTTCTAACTATAATTTGTTATTACCTGTCATTCTTTCATGTGTTCTTTGTACATTAGGTCCAATAAAATATGCACATATTGTACATTTTTAAAGTGGGTTGACAGATGGTTCGTTGGGGTTGGAGATGCCTAATAAATAATATTCCTCTTCCCTACACTAGTTCAAAACTAAGTGTGGAAGGAGGAGGTCTGGGAGGGAAGCTCTCAGGAATCAGCTCTCACCTTTCTTTCTTCCTCCTCTCTTTCTTTCTTAAGATTTTATTTATTTTTTTGAGATAGAGAAAACATGAGCCGGGGCTGGAGGGGTTTGGGGGTCGGAAGAGTAGAGGGAAAGAGAGAGAGGAGAAAAACAGGCTCTCCACTGAGCAGGGAGCCCGACTCAGGGCTCGATACCAGGATTCTGGGATCATGACCTGAGCTGAGGGTAGACGCTTAACCATCTAAGCCCCCCAGGTGCCCCTCACCTTTATTTCTGCTAACAGTTTTTAGAGTATGTGGCTTTTGATCCTGTGGACAAATAGACTTGCTAATACATCACCTTGAATTAGACTCATCTACCCCATCCCTTGCACAGCCAGATAACTACGGACTTGGCTCACAGAGAAGCTTTTTACCAAAGAAGTGGAGAGCAAACCGGAATACTTTTTTTTGCAGGCAGACATACCCAGTGTGGAGAAGATGGCACTAAGCTGAGTATATGCTAAATTTGTGAGAATATAAGGGAGTAAGAATTCTTATACACAGTTCTCAGTATTGCCCTTTTACAGTTTTTTTTTTTTTTAATTCACCTCAAGATCCCAGGAAAGTTCAGCATTTCATTTGGCTGAAAGTCTCTTTTAAAGAGTACTTTTATTTGTTTATTGTAAATGGATTTTACCTTCTCTCTCTCTCTCTCTCTCTTTTTTTTTTTTCTAGGTTAGAACAGTCAGAGAGCCTTGAGGAAAATCAACGGAACCTTCTTCAGATGACTGAAAAGTTCTTCCATGCCATCATCAGTTCCTCCTCAGAATTCCCCCCTCAGCTTCGAAGTGTGTGCCATTGTCTATACCAGGTATGCTTCAGTGCATTAAGTGCTTAAGGCTAGAGAGTACCGTTATTAATCTAAAGTCGAAGTGAAAAGAATGCTTTACTAAAGAGGAATTGAGCGGCTGAAGGTGGGTGGTTGAAAATACTGAGTCGATGTGGATGACTAATACATTAAGAATTGTCAGAATCGGCTTTGAAAAAACTTAAATATTGCTTAGGAGACAGTTTGGGGTATTTTAAGGAGGCACTAAAAATAATTTTCCTTGCATTGGGAGCAAGTTTAAAATGCACAGAATCTGTTGGTTTTAATAGACCTGGTTGAAATGAGCTATATTTGGAATTTTTGGGTTATCCTTTGTCTAAATTACTCACAGGGTTTTTCACATGTGAGTCAGGTCTACTTCTTGCTTTTTATATGGTTGAGGTGTTTGATCTATAATTTTGATGTCTTCTTAAAGATATAATGTGTTCTTGTCAGGTTTTCCTAGAACAAACTAATCTGTTTATTTTATACTTATAAAATATATTGCATCATCATTCAGATTAAATTATTACACTCTATAGCACTAGCACTGCAAGTAATGCTTCTGAGTTCAGATGTCCACAGTCATCCCCTACATATTGAGGATATTAGGTGTGTGTTCTTTTTATGGCTTTCTCTGTGTTTCTGAATTGCATATGTAGTTTCAGGGATGATTTAATCATTCCAGGGGAGATTAGTGCAGATCTATATTAACCTGTTTAAATTGTGATTCTGGAAGAAACATGAGTGGTTTGGAGTTTGGGATGGGTGGGTACAGGGGAAAGAATTTATGCATTTACCAAATCCCTTGCCTTTGTGTCTTTTTCTTTGCAGAGTCATCCCCAGCCATTTGTTTTTTAGCACAGGGCTTCAGTTGCTTAGAGACATTAGCAAGATCAGTGAAATCACCATTTTAAAAAGCTGTTTCAGGCCGCTCTGTGTGAATTATTCCCTCATTGCTATTTATAAAGATGTTTCTGCTGTACCTATTAAAAACAAAACAAAAACAAGCTCACAACCAGAAAACAGTTAACAAAATGGCAATAGTAAGTCCTTTCCCGTCAATAATTACTTAAAGCGTAAGTGGATTACATTTTCCCAATTGAATGACCTAGAGTGGCTGAATGGATAAAAAAACAAGATCCAACAATATGCTGCCTACAAGAGATTCCTATTTGCCCTAAAGACACACATAGACTGAGAGTGAAGGGATGGAAAAAGTCATTTCAAGCAAATGGTAACCCAAAAACAAAACAAAACAAAAAAGGCAGGGGTGGCTCTACTCATTTCAGACCAAATAGATTTTAAACTAAAAACGGTAAAAAGAGACAAAGCAGGTCATTATGTAATGATAAAAAGGGGTTAATATATCCAGAAGATATAATAGTTTATAAGTATTTATGTGCCCCACATTGGAGCACCTAAATATAAAACAAAAACTAACAGACCTAAAAGGAGAAATGAATAGTAATACATTTAATACAATTAAATCGCCAGTTGGCTGGGGATTTAATGTCCCACTCTCAACAATGGATAGATCATCCAGACAGAGAATAAGGAAACAGCAGATTTGAACAACATTTATGGGCCAAATGGACCTAACAGACATGTATCAAACATTCTAACAACAACGGAATATACATTCTTTTCAAGCATACATGGAACACTTTCTAGGATAGACCATATGTTAGGCCACACAACAAGTCTTAGCAGATTCAAGATTGAAATTATACCAAGTATCTTCTCTGACCACAGTGTCATGAAGCTAGAACTCAGTTACATGACAAAAACTGGAAAATAGGTGAACGCATGGAAATTAAATACTACACTGAACAATTAATGGATCAAGGAAGAAGTTAAAGGAGGAATAAAAAAGTTTCTTGAGATAAGTGAAAATGGGAATACAATATACCAGAACATTTGGGTTGCAGAAAAAAGCAGTCAAAGAGGGGAGTTCATCCCAGTAAACACCTCTGTTAAGAATCAGGAAAGATCCCTTAACTTTACTCTCTGCCTTAAGGAATCAGAGAAAGCACAAACTGAGTTCAAAGTTAGCAGAAGAAAGGAAATAATAAAGATAAGAGCAGAAATAAATAGAAATAACTACAGAACAACAGTAGAAAAGAATAACCAAACTAAGAGTTGGTTCTTTGAAAAGATAAAATTGACAAACCTTCAGCTAGACTAACCAAGGAAAAGAGAGGAAGGACTGAAATTAATAAAATCAGAAATGAAAAAGGAGATACCACAACTGATACCAAAGAAATTGATATGATTATAAGAGGCTACTGTGAACAACTGTATGTCAACAAACTGGACAGCCTAGAAGAAATGGAAAAATTCTTAGAAACATACAACTCACCAAGATTGAGGAAGAAGTAGAAACTCTGAATAGACCAATTACTATAAAATTCTCCCAACAGAGAAAAGCCCAGGACCAGCTGGTTTCACTGGTGATTTTACCAAACATTTACAGAAGAATGAACACCAATCCTTTCAAACTCTTACAAAAAGCTGAAGAGGAGTGAACACTTTAAATTTATTTTATGAAGCCAGCATTACCCTGATACCAAAACCAGAAAAGGATAGTGCTAGAAAAGAAAACTGAGTATAGCTGCAAAAATTCTCAATAAATTACTAACAAACTGAATTCAGCAGCATATTAAAATGATGATACAATGGTCAAGTGGGATTTATCCTTGGGTGCAAAGGTGGTTGCATATATGCAATTCAATTAATGTAATACATCACATTAATACAATGAAAGAAAAGAATCATCCAGTCATCTCAATAAATGCAGAAAAAGTATTTGACAGAATTTAACATCCATTCATGATAAAAACTCTTAATAAGTTAGGCACAGAAGGAATAGATGTCAACATAATAAAGGCCGTAAATGACAACCACACAACTAATGTACTCAGTAGTGAAGGGTTGAAAGCGTTCCCTCAAGTTCAGGAACAAAACAAGGGTGTCTACTCTTATTGCTCCTATTCAGCATAATACTGAAAGTGCTACCTACAGCAATCAGGTAAGAAAAATAAAAAGTATCAGAATTGGAAAGGAAAAAAAGTGAAATTGTCTCTACTTGCAGATGACATAATTTTGCTATAGGAAACCCCAACGACAACCAAAAAACAGAGCTAATCAGTGAACTTAGTAAAGTTATAGTGTACATAATTAACGTACAAAAACCAGTAGTATTTCTATATGCTAACAATGAAATTTATTTAAAAAACTGATCCCATTTATAGTAGCATCAAAACAATAGGAATAAATGTAAGGAGGTGAAAGATCTCTGTGCTGGGAACTATGACATTGATGAAAAAAATTGAAGATATAGATAAATGGGAAAGATATTCTGTGTTCATGGATTGGAAGGATTAATTGTTTAAATATGAATGCTACCAAAAGCCATCTGTAGATTCAGTGCAATCACTATCAAGTCTCCAATGGCATTTTTGACAGAAATAGAAAAAAATACTCCTAAAATTTGTATGGCACCACAAAAGACCCCAAATAGCCAAAGCAGTGCTGAGCGAGAAGAAAGAAAGAGGCACCACACTTCTGATTTAAAGCTATAGTCATCAGAACAGTATGTATTGGCATAAAAACAGACAGATTGGCCAGTGGAACAGAATCAAGATGCCAGAAATAAAACCAGGCATATATAGTTCAACTAATATTTGACAAGCGAGCCAAGAATACTCAATGGAAAAAAGACAGTCTTTTCAATAAATGGGGCTGGGATCACAATACTCATACGCAAAAGAATGAAACTGGAGCCATCTTATATCCTCACACAGATTAACTCAGAATGGATTAAAGATTTAAATGTAAGACTTGGAACCGAAACCATGAAACTACTAGAAGAAAACATAGGAATAAAGCTTCTTGTCATGGGTCTTGGTGATGATTTTTTGGAGGTGACACCTACAGCACAACAAACTCAAAAATAAACCAGTGGGGCTACATTAAACTAGAAAGCTTCTGCACAGCAAGCACGTCATTAACAGTGAAAAGACAACCTATGGAGTGGGGAAGTGTTCAATACCAAAAAAACCCCCCACAAAAACCCACCTCAATTTAAAAAGTGGACACTTGCCGATAGACCTTTTTCTGAAAAAGTTAGATGAAAGGCCAAGAGATAGGTGGAAAGATGCTCAGCATCATAGTCATTAGGGAAATGCAA
Source organism: Lontra canadensis (assembly GCF_010015895.1). Taxonomy (NCBI): domain Eukaryota; kingdom Metazoa; phylum Chordata; class Mammalia; order Carnivora; family Mustelidae; genus Lontra; species Lontra canadensis. The sequence goes on from NW_022631157.1 coordinate 1,487,724, forward strand.
CTTAGAAACCACAGTGAGGTAACAGCTCATACCTGAATTAGAATGGCCGTCATCCAAAAAACTAGAGATAACGAATGCTGACATGCATAGAGAAAAATGGGAACCCTTGTGCACTTTGTTGCAGTTGTAAGTTGGTATAGCTAATATGGAAGACAGTATGGAAAAATCCTCAAAAAATTAAAAATAGAACTACCATATCATTCAGCAGTTCCAGTTCTGGGGACATACTGAAATGAAAATAGTAACTCGAAAAGATATTTGCGTCCCCGTGTTCATAGCCACATTACTTAGAATAGCCAAGACATGGAAACAACCCAAGTGTCCATCAACAGATGAATGAATCAAAAGAATTGTGGGTGTATCCCCAATGGAATATTAATCAGCCATACAAAATTTCTTACCATTTGTGATCCTGTACATGGCCCTTGAAGGTATTATGCAAAGTGAAAAAAGTCAGAGACATATTGTATGATTTCAATTATATGTGGAATCTTAAAAAGAAAAAAACAAAACTCACGGAAAAAGAGATCAGAGGTGAAGGTTGGAGGCAGAGGAAATTGGAGGAAGGTGGTCAAGTGGATTTCGGAAGTGGCAGTGGCTTTGACTTGACTTAAAAGGGAATAGCTACTGACTGCCTGGTTACATGACTTAGTAGATTTTAGTAGAAATTCTTCGTGTGGTTGTCATCCTAAAGGAAAAAAAAATTTTTTTTGTATCATCAGCAAACTTGGAGTCCAATTTGAGACCATGATTCTGAAAAGGTAAAAGGAACAAGGCTTGGCACTTTTTAAGTTCTTAGGAAAATCTTTAATGAAGGAATAAAAATTTCCCATCCATTCCACCCCGGTAAACAAGATTTGTGCCAGGTTTTATAGGAAGGGAGGGAGGTAGTGAAAATAAATCAGAAAATGGAATAAGGTGATCATTTGTGGCTTATTAAACTCTATGTGTTGTGCTTTTTAAAGCACTCCATAGTAAAATATACTGTATTATAACAGACCTGAATTATCATATTAATATTTCACATAAAATTATTCTCTTTAAGAATATTATTTAAATATTGTGTTAGTGTGTTGTTTTGAAGTGTTGGAGAAGTTTATTGTTGGGAGTACTATAGAATAAAAGTGCTATATTTATAAATAAGTTTTTGTTTTTAATAAGTGAATGATAACAGGGAATTTTACATTTATTAAAAGAAAGATAAAAAGCTTTTATCTCAAGCTATTCTTTCATTGAGTCTCCTACCAAAAGTAGTTTTCCCCCTTAGTTTGCTTTTTTATTCATCTTTCTTCTTCTGGCTTTCTTCTGCCCTTTTGACTTTGGCAATAACATAATAGTACCTTTGTACTTTTGTGTTGTGCTGGGAGGGATAGTAGTTCATTATTTCCTCGAGTAAATATGGCTCCTGCTTTGGGACTTTGAAAATTTTGAAAGCTAAGTGAGGATATTGCTAGGTAATAAACTTCTCTGAGTGTTAGTTCCCTTTTCTTGAGCTTATATTTTTTGACTCTTAAGCCTTTTTTGAATCATGCTTTAACCAGGTCTCTTATTTTGTATGTCCCCTTACTTAGTGGACTGGCTTAAGATTTTGTAGGGATAGCCAACTGTGAACATGTGTTAAATTTATAATTGAGACATTTTCTCATGTACTTACTTCTACTTTTCCTCCTTGTAGCTTTTGAAGACAGGTTTTCCCTGCTATCCCAAAGTAATGTTCCTGTGAAATCTTTTATAAGTAAAAGTGGCATAAAGGAAAGAAGCAATTACCGTTAATTTATATGGGACATTTTTTAGTATTCCCAGACCTCCAAAACAACCAGCCAAATCATGCCAAATAACACAAATTACCTAAAATAACATTAACGTATAGTAAAAACAGGAATAATACGATAAATACACAGTCTGTATAGAGTATAAATAATTTATGTACTGTGTACTTTCACTTTACCAGAATTGGGATGACAGCAAGCACACCAGAGGGCTGATAGGTGGTGATGGTGGTGTTTTAGGCTGGGGTGTTGGAGGTTGGGGTGGTGAGAGGTAGAGAAGTATAGAGTATAGGAGGGAGAGGAAGAGTGTCATCTATTAACATCTCATCATTGTCTAAATTCATCAGTGCAAGCAGGTCACTAACGTTTGTACCTTCTTCTATGTCTGCCTGCCTCGATGTCAAAGGCTGAGGTTCATCGTCTGCTGTGGCTACTGTGGCTGGTGTGGAAAGCTTGAAATACGACAGTATGCTCAACTGCTTAGCCTCTCAGATTTTTCTATGCTGCAGTTATTTGTAGGCATTCAAGACATTCTGTAAACCTGCCCCTAAACCTACGTGCCCTTTCAAAATTAAAGCCATACTTTCCTGCAGTCACGGCAGCACTGTCCATCGTCACAAAAATCTCACGTGCTTCACATTCAGTTCCTGAATAAACTTCTAGGCCGTTCACTGTGGTGTTGAGTGTGGATTGGTGTTCTTTGCTCTTGTGGTGGCATCAGCTCGTCATCTGTCAGTTCTTGATCATGGGACACCATGGGGTCTTCATCAGTTTCCACAAACCAAGCCTCCTTAGCTGAAGTCAGTATTGCTGTTATTTATTGTTGTTGGTTTGAAACATTTAAAATTGTTTCCTGCTTCAGGAGACCATCCTCTCAACACCATTTCACATCCAGAACTTGTTAACTTATCAAGAGCACCTCCAAAGTTGGTGATTGCCAGTTTTATATTGTAGTCTTTCCAGATCCCTGGTGTACATGCTTTGGAATTGGCTTCTCCGTCAAATGCACTTACTGTGAGCTACATCACGTTTTGCATATAGGAAGTCTTAATTGTGGTGAGTAGGCCTAGGACCCATGGTTGTATCAAGAACATCCTATTTGGCAGGAAGAACACACAGGAATGTTATTGCCATACTCAGTAATGCCAGGTGGATGAGAAGCACAGTTTTCAACAATCAAAAGACACCTATTACCAAGGTTATTTTCTTTACGGTATTTTCAGCAAAAGGACTAATGTACTCATGTGCTTCGAAAAAAATCACTTGGATATTTCAACTGCTTGGATGTGAATGAAACACAAGAAGTAGTCTTATCAATGCCTTTGAGTGCCCTTGGGTTTTCTGGTGGCACGCTAGTAGAGGCCTAAGTATAGCATCACCAGTGGTGTTAATAGTGGGCATCGAACCCGTCCTTTGGTGCCTTGTGTCCCTTAGTCTGCTTTTTTTCTATTGAAATAAATGTCTTGCTCAGCAATTTTTCCAATCATAAATTGAAGTTAAACACTTGCTTATATGATTGTTTTTGCTATGATTGTTTTTGTCAGTTCTGGAACTTTTTCAGTAGCTTTAGTATCAGCTGAAACACTCTGTCCAGTACCCTTAGAGCTATGAAGCTACCCTTACCTCAAAACTGATCAGACCACCCATGTGTACCTTTAAATTATACTTTTGCAGCACTTTGGTCATCGTTGTCCAATACTTTCTGTTTCAGCTTACTAAAAAAAATTAATCTCTCCTGAAGTGTGAGATAACTTAATGGAACACCATGCTTTGCTCACCCATCAATCCACTCCAGCAGTAGACTTTCCATTGCATCCATTTCCGGATGCTGACTAAAAGAGACCACTTTCCTACTGGCAGAACCAGTTAGTAACCTCAGCAACTTTCAAGATTCTTTCTCTCTGAGTCAGCGGTATGAAGGGTGGGTGCAGGCAGGTTCAGTGTACACACAGTGTCTTTAATATGCCACAATTGAAATGCTTAATTGCTTTCAGCTTTATGCCAAGTGTAATTCCCTTACAAACTCCTAGGCTTTCCTGATACCCTAGGACACATCTTGCTAACAGATAAAATAAATTGAGATAAAGCACAGATACATAAAATTCGTTATTTAACGGATAAAATGAATCAAGATAAAGCACGATACTCAGAGACAAGTTCAAAGCTGTGGCAACTTGATGCTGAGATGCTGAGTGTAGCTCCTGGGGAAGGAACTTGGCAGCCACTTGCTGCTTGGGGTGTGTGCTGCCTCTCTAATGGCTTGTTGCAAAAACGAGCACTGATTGCAATAGTCGCTTTTCGCTACTTTCCCTGTAAAAGCAAAAGCCTCTTTGGGTTCCTTTCAGTTAGCAGAAATAGGTACTAAGTTAGGTCTTTTGTGAAAGCAAACTTTTGAAAAGCAGGAGATACCTATGATGAGAAAACAGTTCCCAGAATGGATTTCCTCTTAGTTACGGTGAGAGAATTCTGAGAAAGAGCTAAATATTATGATTCGAAGTAAATGCCATCTTTTCTCAGTAAATCTGCTTCTCCAAACCAAAGTAGTTTACACTAATTTTTTAAGTCTGTAAGTGCTAATTATATACCATAATTGAAAAAAGTTGCATGAAACTGCATTTTAGTGATCTGTTTGGTTACCAGTACTTTTGTATATAGTCTAAAGTTTGAACCAAAGACCCTTAAGGAAAGGACGGTGTCATCTTGTTTTACTGCTATTTCTGATGCCTAGGATGGTATCTAGCATGTTGGATGCACAATAACTCCCTGGATGGATGCGTGGGTGGATGGATGGACGGACGAACAAATAAATATCGAAGTAACTTTAAGGTTATGGTGCTGAATGCACTGAATTCCTAGAATAAAATTCCATGAATGGTGGATTTAACTTGGCTTTAAAGATACTAAAAATTGTGCTTAGTCTACTCCAACCAGGAGTCTTAATTTAAAAGTTAAAAGAACTCTAGTCTAGGGGTGGCTGGGTGGCTCACTCGGTTAAGCATCCGATTCTTGGTCTCAGCTTCGGTCTTGATCTCAGGATGGTGAGTTGAAGCCCCATGTTTAAGCTCCACGCTGGGTGTGGAGCCTAATTTAAAAATAATATAAGTGTGTGTGTGTTTAGATATGGTATGATATGATATGAAAGAACTATTTGGTTTAAAAGGAACTCAGAGCTGTGGTGGTTTTTTGTTTTGTTTCATTTTGTTTTCCTTTTTGGTGTTTTGTTTTTTGATACATTCTGGTAGTCAAATATGTGAAAAATTTTAAGTGGGCTTATAGTTTTACTCTATATTTTCTCTGCAGTTTCTTCACTTTAATATTAATTAATGCTTATTTCTAGTTGAGCTGGTAACATTCTTCTTCCAAATGTTGCAGAACTTTTAACCTCCTCTGATTAGAACTTTTTCAGGAAGTAGCCTGCAAACAGAAAAAAATATGTGAAAGTTTAAGAGACTCTTTCTTAGAGATTTTTAATTCATAATCTCTAAAGTGAATTTAACCATTATATTTAGCCATTTAATGTTTATTTTTTAAATCAGTAGGTCTAAATTAAATGCCAGCTACTGAAAAAAGAACTTTAAGTCAATTGAAGGATACACAGAGAAGTATTTATGGAGAAAAATTATGTAGACACATAGAAGTGTTTTGAGTGTGTGATCTACTTGTAATGAACATCTTATATGAAATTTATCAAAAGCTAGGAATTAAATGTAGATCTTAAATATCCTCAAATTTACTTGGGGAGAACTTTTCTGTGATTTATAGCCAGAAATAGTAGATATGATTGTCTCAACATTTCTTGCTGTTTATTTAGTGCTTTGGCTTAAAAATGTAATAAAAATTAAAATCCAGAAATAAAATTCATCCCTCAAAATCGATTTCTAATTTTTTGTTGATTCCATTTGTGTTACATTTGATCATGTAATTTTATGTACAAGCCAACATTGTTTTTGTTGCTGTATGTAGTTGGTGCTGTGACTTGTTTGTGCTCATCTCTGTTCTGTAGGCAACTTGCCACTCCCTACTGAATAAAGCTACAGTAAAAGAAAAAAAGGAAAACAAAAAATCAGTAAGTTTGGAGAACTTTTTATTAGCTGTTTCTTTCAAAGCAAAACAAAAATCTTTTGCTGTTTGTTGAGAATATCTTCACTTCAGCCTATTTGACCTTCACTGTAAAATCATTCTACTAATTCTGGCACAAAATAGCTTTCATTTCAATTAACCCTGGAATTAAGTTACATCACAACATTCTCTGTGTTCCTTTGGTTTGATTTATCCCAAAGGCATTTTGGGGGCATTTGTTGCATTGGATATCCCTGGTCTAATTTTATTATTGTTATGTTTAAAATTATAAATGAATGCAAAAGAAACTTAATTTCAAGGCCTTAGGAAATGCTGACTCTCTTCATTCTTGCTTCTTGTTGCAGGTAATGTGAGTGGTTTCTTTTCCTAGAGGTGAAAGTTGTTCTTCATTGTTAGAAGTATATGGAGGGCGAAAAAAAGTTTATGGAGGGAGCGTGTCACTTTCTAAATCTTACCTAAAGGTTTCATTTTTTTACTCCTTATATTTTTACCTAAACAATCTCAGGCAGAATCTAGATATTTGTGCTTAGATTATAAAAATCCTAATGGTAAACCTTTACCTTAGAGAAAGTCATTATTAAATAATTGGGATTGAGAATATAGTACTTTTGAAATAAAGGAAAACTCAGTGATTCCATTATTTGTAGAGAAACACCTCATTTTGCTAACATGATAAGAATATACTGCCTGTTTCTATGAACCTGCCCTAATTAAGGGAAGAAAATTATAGTAATCATTATTATTTTCTTCCCCACAAATTTGGTCCTAATATGCATTCATTTTGAATTTGCCATTATCACTATGACTTATCAGGCTGAGTATTAATCTTTGTTTGTATAATCCAAATGATTTTAGAGAAAGATTTAAAAAAAAAAAAACCTTTAGGAGTCATGTAAGTAGTTTACATACAAATTTTTAAAAAAAAATTTAAAATATACATTTGGTTTCCTCTTTCATTCTTTGTCTAAAGCTTGACACATAATAAGTTCCTGTTTCAAATTCAGAACTAAATTAAAATTTAGACACCTACGCTTTTATGTGCATTTGAGATTTTGAGTATGTTAAGTAAGTTTGGTCAGCTGTGAGCAAATGGATTGGATTAGATGGCTGTCTTGCTTAAAAACATTTCTTTCTAATGCTTCTAATTCTCAGCGTATGTGGGTTTAACATATATACACCATCACTGTTGGAATTTACTATTTCTAACACTCTTGTTCAGTGTTTTACTAATGGCATTGTGTAGTATATCACATAAATTAAAATTCCAGCTCTCTGTATTTCTCTAAGAGCATGTTTTCTAGCCTCCTAACACTGCATTTTTTTAAATTAAGATTTTGTCTAAAATTGTTCTTTGAAATGTTATTTTCTACTAGTGTTATTTTTCAAAATTTTTTTTTTTTAAGTGTCTGGGTAATGCTGAGTTTTGGAATATATTTCTCAGCACAGGTGTTATGAGGTCCTTATGGAAACAAAGGGAAACTAATTGGTAATTTGAGGTATTTTAGAACATATTCCAAAGTATGAAGACAATATAGTCATCATAAATTTAAGATGTTTGTTTATGCAGTTGTTGGCTTAAGAATCTAATAATCTTTAAAAAGCAAGCTCTTTGGGGGGTGTATGTGTAATGTATTGGAATATGTAAAATAGAGAAGGTCTTGGCTCCTGGTTTATTAGCTGTGTAGTTATAGAGAATTCCATTTATTCTACTCAAACATATAATGTATAATTAGATCTCCTTTGAGAAGTTTACTGTCTACCTCATTCAGGTAATCAAGCATGTGTGGGTAGTGATCCTCTTGCTGTTGTAAAGTTTATGACTATTTATTTGTACCATGTTGTTCAGATTTTACTAAGGGGAGTAACGAGAACATTTGATAACTGGTTTTAGCATACAGACTAGCCCAACTTTGACCATTTATGCAGAATGTGTTTGGGATCTAAATTAGATTTTTCTAGATTAGAAATAAAAATCCCAACTTGAGTATGTATATTATGAAGTAAAATTACATTGATGTTTATTATTGATGATATAAAAAGAATTATTTTTATAAATTGTCTCATGAAACTTGTTATACAGCATTTTTATTGATTTTCTGTGTTTCTGAGGTATGGGTCCTTTGAGTTTTGACAAGAATTAATTTTGAAGATGTGGAGGATAGTAGAGATGTAGTACTTTTCAGAAGTTTGACAATATTCTCCCTTTGGGAAATATCGCAGATTTTCATTAAATTCTGAGGTTGAATAGTATTAACTATAAATCAGGTATAAATGTGAGTTACACTTTAAAATTTTTTTGTTCTAGACAAAACTAATAAGTAGCATCTTTCAAAAATGTGCTGGTTTTTATGAGGTACTTTCACAGCAGGTTAGTATTTTATAAATGGTTCTTGGAAACCAAATGATGTCTTTTAATTTTTTAAAAGCTGTTTCAGAATTTTAGTGGATTAAACTGAATATATGCTTATTCTTTTAAAACAACCTATTTGAAATTAAATATAAAGCAGTTCTTAGTCCTCTTCTTGCTAACTCATTCCTTAAAGCTTTAAAGTTCTGTAGGTTTGTTGATTAGTTTCTTCTGTTTTAAGATTAAAATTTGGGAGTTCTAAAAGAACCACTCAGTAGCAGTGGTGGTCCCTGAACATTCTGAAATTGTATGAAAAATTTTGTCTGCATAAATGTATATATTCATTTTTCTGTTCCTACATCCCAAAAGGTTAAATACTGTACCAGAGTGGTAAAAACACTGGAATTTTCTTCTTAATTCTATTTCTAAAACTGTATTTCAGCCAAAAATAATTCTCAAACAGTATTTGGGTTTTCAAGCTATTCTAGTAAGGCTGCTGTATTTAGCCATCTGCACCAGCTTCCTCTTAAGTGTAAGGTTGTCCTTCATGCAGTAGCACTCAGAGGACTTTAAGATGAAAGCTCCCTGAGCTGCGTAGTATAAATGAAGGTGAGAATATATTAGTACAACTACTGTCTGTTATCACCTCTTACAGGGATATTCTTCAGCTTTAAAGATCATTCTCGGAAATCTTAACATTTATGAATTCTGTCAGATATGGTAGAAGACTATTTAGAGATCTTGGGTAGTGGAAAAGAAAGAAGACATCAAAATTGTACACCACATGAAACACTAAAAGGCATAGAAAGAAATGAAATAATCCTTATTCTTCCCAGAGTTAATCTGGAGTCAGTGAGCCGTGTGAATTCGTGACAAGAGGTATTTATTAAGGCATCATAAAGTAAACTAGAGTTATGTGAGATTCTGCACATAAATCCCATTTTCTCCCAATATCCTCTGAAATGTGCGTTTGTCCCTAGAATCTTTGAATATTGCATGGAGTGCTGTGGCTTTGCTGCCATAGCCACCACTGGTTTAAGCAGCAGTTAGCTACACTAAGCAAGAGCATTTGCAGATTAATATGTTACAAAAGTGTTCTTGAAAAATAAATATACATTCTTGAAAAAAAAATGTGAGTTTTAGAATAATCTGATTTTCATATGTTAACTTCAAACAGGAGTCACTGAAAAGAGATGGATGCTGAGCTGGTGGCCTAACACTTTCCCCAGTCTAATGTGCCTATTACTTTACCTTCAAGGTAGAATGTTTTATAAAAAGAAAGAGAAAAGAAATCATTTTAAATATTTGACTCATGTTTTTCAGCATGGGCAACTGCTTCTTGTTTCTTTAACTTTTTTTTATTTGACAGAATTATACCCTGAGGTACACAAAAGGGTCCTTTTTTCTGCTGGTGGGATCCTTTTTTCTTTTAGGTCCCCAAGAATTCCTGTTCCTCCATGATTTAAATAATAGGTCCTTATCTTATAACAAATTCTGAGGAAGAAAAGGAACTGGCAGTAATGTTACTTATAAGTAAGTTTTTTCTCTTGATAGGAATCTAAAAAACTAACTTTAGTGTGTGGCAAGCATTTTGCTCAAGATACTCAGTTGTACCAGGTATACAACAAAATGTAAGTATTTACTATTAGATACTGGATGTTTGGGGGTATGCTGTTGCAAACTTAGCCTTGTCTTGTAAGAGTTGACCGCACACTCATGTCTGTTAATCTTAGTAAAATATGGTAATCGTTGTGTGAAAATTTGGTCTGCTTTTGTTACTTATCAAACTTGCAGTATAAACAACGATGACAAATGTAAGATCTTTTTTCAGGTCTCTCCTATACAACTCATTCATGAGGTTCTTCTTTCTTTGTAAATGTCTTTGTTGTCCTTTAAAAGGACGGAGGGCAAGAATTGGGGATAAACTTTATTTACTGATGTTTTGGGAGTTAAGAAAAAATAGAAATGTGTCGTTTACAAGGGTTGATCTATTCAGTTTTTGTGCGAAAGTTTGACCCTTGAGCTTTTTCTTCCCATTTCCTTTTTGAATTCAAACCATATAGTCAATTTTCAACTCCTTGTTTTTAGGTGGTTAGCCAGCGTTTCCCTCAGAACAGCATTGGTGCAGTGGGAAGTGCCATGTTCCTCAGATTTATCAATCCTGCCATTGTCTCACCATATGAAGCAGGGATTTTAGATAAAAAGCCACCACCTAGAATCGAAAGGGGCTTGAAGTTAATGTCAAAGGTGAAGAATTATTTTGATAATCTATTTAAAATTCCTCTTCCAACTAGACTTTCTGTTTTTCATATTTATTGTACTTACACTTGAATTGATTTTTAAAATGCCCTGTGGTTCTCACTTATATGCTTTTGTCTTATTTTTATTTGTTAAATTACAAAGGAATTTACTAGACTGATACCTGATGGACCTTATTATCATGGGAAAATAATCTTAGCAAATGTCTTCTGAAGATAGTTTTCTATGTATTCATTCTGGAAATTCTGAAATGGAGGCTGTATGATTTTTTTAAATTAAGAAAGACATTTAAAAATTTTAATATGTATAATATATATTTACATATGTGTAATATATACTTACATATATGATTTTTATTAAGAAAGACATTTAAATTTTTAATATGTATAATATATTTACATAAGTTTACATATATTTACATATATATTTACATCTGTATATGTGTAGTAATTATATTTGGGAAAGAACAGTAACAACACCTAGTATTTATAGAATACGTAATAATTTAATCACCACTAGAAATTATATCAATTAGTACTTTTTAAAGAATATATCAATGTGTACACTTCATACAATGAATGATCTGATTTATAACCCTGTTCCATTATTTAGATACTTCAGAGTATTGCCAATCATGTTCTGTTCACAAAAGAAGAACATATGCGGCCTTTTAATGATTTTGTGAAAAGCAACTTTGATGCAGCACGGAGGTAGGATTGCTCTATTTGACTCCAGTACTGTCAGTTTCATTTAAGTCTGTTGCCCACCCTGTACTAGGTCAGCTTTTGTGTAGGTTTTTGCCTCTTCCCTCTCTAGGTCAAGAGCAGAGTTAATCTTATGTTATAGAAGAGACAGTGGCTAAATAAATCTATATTCTTTATAATTTAATAGTGATTTCCATATTTGAAAACCAGCAGGGAGTTTTGACACATCTGTTAAAGGATTTGAGGTTGCTACAATACGCAGGAGAGGAAGAAGAAGAAGATTCCTTCTTGTACAAACTAAAACCAAAATGGTATACATAATGCATAATAGCATATAATGACAGTTTTTTTTTTTTATGTTGAGTTTGAGTTGTTAGTTTATCTGTAAATAGGGACAATACTCTTTGCCTACCTGAGTGTGGACTTTAAAGTATGAAGTGAGATAGTATATGAGAAAGTACTTTGTAAATATAAGTTAAGGTCCAGAATTCTTTTTCTATTATATGAAACTAATTGATCTCATAGTCTGAGCTAGACGTGTACAACTCTGTCTTCCAGTTTTTCATTACGATTCATATCAACTTCTTTGTAGCTGGGGTTCAAAAGATATATTGTTGGACTGCAAGCCATATTGGAGAGAAAAGCAAATGTCAGCATAGGATTCGTATTCTAGCAGATTGACCATCCATAGAAAGTGAAGAGAACAAAAGTTATACTCCCGGCTCTGACCTAATAGTCTGTATGACTTTGGGGAGGTCTTTCTTTTGTCTTGTCTTGGTCTCTGTTTCCCTATCTGTAAAGTACTGGCTTCAATCCAAAGTCTCATCCATCTACATTTTGTTGTGGTTTGACTTTAAAACCTACTCTGAAGCCACAGCCACGGATCAGAAATGGAAAGCCAACTTTCTCCTTTTCTCATGTTGTTTTGTTTTATGACAGTCATGTGTGAATAATGTCTTAATCCTCCATACTTGTAATCTCAGTTATTTTACAAAATTACTTCATATGAATTTAATTCAAACATAGATATGGGTGTATCTGGTTTTAAAAATTCTAATGATTTTATACTTTTTAAGGTTTTTCCTTGATATAGCATCTGATTGTCCTACAAGTGATGCAGTAAATCATAGTCTTTCCTTCATCAGTGATGGCAATGTGCTTGCTTTACATCGTCTGCTCTGGAACAATCAAGAGAAAATTGGCCAGTATCTTTCTAGCAACAGGTAGGATTTCAGAGTCATGAGATTTTGAAAACTTTTAGTTTTAATTTATAAAAACAATTTGGTCCTGAATAATGCTTTTCATTTTGCATCTGCTCAGAATAGGAACTGGTTTGAAAAGAGAAATGTAGAACTCTAGACTCTCTTCAAAAATAAATAGGCAAAGGGTTCATTCAATATTAAATGATCTATAAGCCCACCTCGGTGATACATACTTTTTTTTTTTAAAGTTTAAGCTGAGAAATCACAAATTAGCCATTTGGGTTTTTTTCTGGTTTGCGAAACATCAGATGTGCACACAATGTGGAGAAGTTTAAATTTACTAGAAGCTCAAATGAGTATTGGCATCTGAATTTGAAGAGGAGGTCATTCTTGGGAATATAATAATTAAAACATTGCCAGTGTTCTATTTGTGATAACTCTCAAGTATATGCAAATAAGGCTTTATGCAGAAAACACTCAGTAATTAAAAAGTGTCAACTTGGGTATTGTTTTATTAGCTGTTCCTAGTTAAAGTCTTTGTAGCCTGAATCACTTGCTATCCTTTCTAGTTGTGTATGTTTATAAAGGATCCATGTTCCTATGCGTGAGGAGTTCTCTTACAAATGTAAAATGAGTCCAGAAAATCTTAAATGCTAATAAAAATGGTTTACTCATTCATGGGAGCAGTAGAAGACCATGCAGCTAAAGCTAACTAGTTAGGAGATGGTGGTTTAAAAAAAAGAGAACATTTTAATCCTTCATGAATTATTAATGGATTAAAGTGATACAGGCATGACTGATATGTGCCCTAATAGAGGAAGACTGAACATGCTTTATCTGTGTCACACTAAAATAAACTGTGTAACCTTTAAATGCAAACATTCATTTCTCTTACATAATTCACATACATAATTGTGTAGTTTGATGCTACAGTTTTTTTTTTTTTAATTCAGTTGTCTTAAAAAAAAATACACGTTCTAAACATACAGAAGAGTATAGGTTATAATATAATAGAGACCCATGTCTACGGTCTAACTTTGACATTAGTTTGCTGTTTTACTTCAAATTTTTATAACATTTTATTTCTTGGGGGAAAAGATACAACTTCCCTCTAAATAACTGACAAAGTAAGGAAATTATATGTATGTATAACATAGTTTTGTGTGTTTGAAAATTTCGCAGAAATTATATACTAAATATAGTCTCTTCACACAATATTCTGAGATTATTTAAGTTAGGTTAGTGTTTTACTGGATCACTGTATGAGGACTTATTTTCACATTCCCTAGATGATATTTAGGTTTGTTTTTTGCTTTTCTCTCTTTTAAATAGTAGTGTAATAAAATTCTTCATATTTATCTCCTTGTGTATTACCTGAATGTGTAATTGCTGGGTTCTGGGCTTCACACAGCCCCAACTTCACTAGATAACTGCCACATTACTTTTCATGGTGTACATGCTGATTTACATTTTAATCAGTTCTGTGTGAGAGTACCTCTGTGTACACATCCTCACCAAAGTTAGTATTAGTAAACATAATTTTTGCCAGTTTGATTTTTTTTAATTGTGTTATGTTAGTCACCATAAATTACATTAGTTTTTGAAGCTGTGTTCCAAGATTCATTGTTTATGGAGTTTGATGCTTTTTGTGAAACGGTATTTTGTTGTTCTTGTATAGTTTTAAATGTTGAATTGTTATTGAAAATCCATATTTACCCTGATTAAGCAGAGATCTGATATGAGGGACAAATATATCCCAATTAGCAAAAGCCTAGTTTCTCAAGAAGGATTCTTTTCGTCTTGTGAAAAAGTGGATCACAATATTATTTTAACTACTGATTGCCTGTTTAGTGGTAGTGGATTAAGAATACTAGAAAAGAAAAGAATTTTTTATGTAAGTTTTATAGTTTGGGGAGTGGTCATATTTCTAAGATGTCTCCATCTTACAAGACCTTGTGAGGTCTTTTTGGTGCTATTTACAAGTCAGCAAGAACCACCAGCTGACAGAAAGAAGAAAAGCAATGATAATCTAAAGCAATGTGTACTGCTGAATGTGAACAGCTCCTGTTTTCTAAGTAGTTTGCTCTATCTAGGGATCACAAAGCTGTTGGAAGACGACCTTTTGATAAGATGGCAACACTTCTTGCGTACCTGGGTCCTCCAGAGCACAAACCTGTGGCAGATACACACTGGTCCAGCCTTAACCTTACCAGTTCCAAGTTTGAGGAATTTATGACTAGGTAAGGTACCACGTTGAAATAATGATTGCTCGCTTTTGGTTGAGGTGCAACGCTGACCACCAGGCTGCTTGTTAGATATACTTGTATTTCTGATAGAGGATTATCAGGAAAGAGGTGCCTAATGACCACATGGGTATATTTTGGGATCCCACTTTTTTCTTATGTTATTTATTGTTGACATGTGCTTTGTTTTATATTTGATTTTCTTATAAAAGCAATGTACTTTGTCATTTTGCTTTGAGGTGTTTTGCATTTAATACTTAGAAGGGAGGGTAGATAATCATATTATGGTTGAGGGCAGTCCTGTAGCTCAAAGTTAGTGATTTGCCCAAGATTCAGCACCTAATTCGGAGATCTGTGGTTTTAAGTTCTGAACTCTTTCTGCCACACTGTAGTGTTTTTCAGAACCCTTCCAAAAGTTAATGCTATTAACTTCATTCAGATTGAGATTCAGAAAATTTAGTATTTTTCAGTATGGCTATAAAATTCCTGTGGACATTTGTTTTGAATCTCATTTAGGAGGATTTCGTTTGTGAGGTAAAAAATCCTCATTGTTAGATACTCACTTTTTTGATGTTACAGCAATTGCAGCATGCTGAATCCTTTAGTCTTTAAAGTACTTTTCATAGTACTTCACACTTAGTCACTCAGTAAGTACTTCATTAGTGACTGTGGGTGAAGTGTTTTAATTGTAATATGTGCCAGAAACAAGTAAAAAGCAGAATGTGACATTCAGAAATTAATTCATAGCACAGATTTCCATATAATAAGCCTTGCATTGTCAGTGCCTGTCACTGATCATATTACATGTAGGCCATAGTTGCGTGCACATGCCTCCAATTCTTTGATAACACTAAAAGAATGTGTGAATACACGGGACACCTGGGTAGCTCAGTTGGTTAAGTGCCCGGCTCTTGGTTTCAACTCAGTTTGTAATCTCGGGGTCCTGAGATCAGGGCTGCTCATCAGGCTCCACTCAACACAGAGTCTGCTTAGGATTCTCTCTCCTTCTCCCACTCATGCTCTCATGTGCTCTCTCTCTCTCCCACTCTCTCTGTCTCTCTCTCTCAAAAAAAAAAAAAAAATTATGTGTGAATACATAACAATATCCTTTGTAGCTTAATTTTTATCTTTAGCTCTGTTATATTCATTTCAGTTTAACATATGTTTATTACTAATGATTGAAGAAGTATTTTCACACAAAATTTTCATATTACTTCATTGAACATTGCATAATACAAGAATATAAAACTATTTTTTATTCAACATTACTGAGGACATCCTAGCCATTTTTCCACTTTTCTAAGAAAACCTATTTATTGATCCTTACCTAAGACCCTCACTTCCCTTATAAAACAACCTTCTATGCTTTTGAAGACTAGATGACCTAATATATATGAGACATTTTAAACAGTGTCTGGTATATATAGTGTTTATATATAGTGTTTAATAAATGTTAAGTGTTACATTGAGATACCACTTTACACCAGTTAGAATGGCCAAAATTAGCAAGACAGGAAACAACGTGTGTTGGAGAGGATGTGGAGAAAGGGCAACCCTCTTACACTGTTGGTGGGAATGCAAGTTGGTGCAGCCACTTTGGAGAACAGTGTGGATATTCCTCAAGAAATTAAAAAATAGAGCTTCCCTATGACCCTGCCATTGCACTACTGGGTATTTACCCCAAAGATACAGATGTAGTGAAAAGAAGGGCCATCTGTACCCCAGTGTTTATAGCAGCAATGGCCATGGTCGCCAAACTGTGGAAAGAACCAAGATGCCCTTCAATGGACGAATGGATAAGGAAGATGTGGTCCATGTACACTCTGGAGTATTATGCCTCCATCAGAAAGGATGAATACCCAACTTTTGTAGCAACATGGACGGGACTGGAAGAGATTATGCTGAGTGAAATAAGTCAAGCAGAGAGAGTCAATTATCATATGGTTTCACTTATTTGTGGAGCATAACAAATAGCATGGAGGACAAGGGGAGATGGAGAGGAGAAGGGAGTTGAGGGAAATTGGAAGGGGAGGTGAACCATGAGAGACTATGGACTCTGAAAAACAATCTGAGGGTTTTGAAGGGGCAGGGGGTGGGAGGTTTGGGGAACCAGGTGGTGGGTATTGGAGAGGTCACGGATTGCATGGAGCACTGGGTGTGGTGCAAAAACAATGAATACTGTTACGCTGAAAATAAATTTAAAAAATTAAAAAAATAATATAAATAAATGTTAAGTGTTATTTTTGTTCTCAGCTCCCACTGATGCTCTTTGAGACCCATTTTTCTTTTAAGGAAATGAAGGTAGCTTTATAATTTTCTCAGCTGTGAAGATAAAAATTGTTGAATTACTCAAAACTTAGAAATCTGAAGAAGAAAGTAAAAAATTCTCAGTCTTCTTAGAGACGTGTACCTCTTAGAAATAATTTAGTTGACATTGGGCAGATGGCCACACAATCATTTATCTATACACAGGTGTACCTATTCTCTTATCAAATGACATGCAGGTTGTTTCAATTAATACTAACAAATGCTGACCTGGTACCAGCAACATGATGGATTAAGATAATACAGCCTCTCTCCCCAACCCTCTTCAAGACACAAGACACCTAGAAATAGTAGGTAAAAGGAACTATGTTTTTAAAATATTTTATTTTTAAAATACATAGCTGGAAGATGATTTCTGAACACATTACCAACATATCGTTAGTATGGTGGAAAATAGGAAAAAAGTTAAAAAATGCAGATGACAGAATGAGAGGGTCCAACAAGCATAATAGGTGTTTCAGAAGTGCAGCTTAAAGAGAATGGTGAAGAGGTAATACTTGAAGAGACAACAGATGAAAGTGTCCCAGGGTTGGTGAATGACACGAATCTTCAAATTAATTATACACACACTGAGTATTCAGCAGAATACATAAAAATCAAGTCATGCCTTTTTTTTTTTTTTTAAAGATTTTATTTATTTATTTGACAGAGATCACAGGTAGGCAGAGAGGCAGGCAGAGAGGGAGGAGGAAGCAGGCTCCCTGCTGAGCAGAGAGCCCGACTCAGGGCTCGATCCCAGGACCCTGGGATCACGACCCGAGCCGAAGGCAGAGGCTTTAACCCACTGAGCCACCCAGGCGCCCCTCGAGTCATGCTTTTTCAGAAATATTTTAAAATACACAGGGGAATTTAATATATGATAAAAAGTGGTATTCAGAATCAGGGAGACCAGAATGGACCTTTTTTTTTTTAAGTTTTGGGATTTGCATTTATTTATTTGTTCATTCACTCATTCCAGTATAAGTAACATATATTGTTACACTTGTTTCACTACAGTGTAGTGATTCAACAAATCTGTACGTTACACAGTGTTTATCATGATAAGTGTACTCTTAATCCTCTTGACCTATTTTCCCCATCCTCCCACCTACCTCTCCTCCAGCAACCAGTTACTTTCTATATTTTTTTGGTTTTTTTTTCTTTGTTCATTTGTTTTGTTTCTTAAATTCCACACATGAGTGAAATCATATGGCATTTATCTTTCTTCATCTGATTTTACTCAGAATTATACTATCTAGTTCTATCCATGTTATTGCAAATGGCAAGATTTCATTCTTTTTTATGGCCAAGTAATATCCCATTCTATATATATGCACACAAGTTTTTTTTTAATCCATTCATCTATCAGTAGACACTTAGCTATGTCTTGGCTATGTCTTGGCTATTGTAAATAATGCTGCAATAAACATAGGGGTCCATATATCTTTTCAGATTAGTGTTTTAGTTTTCTTTGGGTAAATACCTAGCAGTGGAATTATTGTATCATTTGGTAATTCTATCTTTAATTTTTTTGAGGAACCTACATACTCTTTTCCACAGTGGCTGCTCCAGTTTGCATTCCCACCAACAGTGCATCAGGGCTCCTTTTTCTCCACATCTGTGCCAACACTTGTTTCTTATGTTTCTAAATTTAACTATTGAATGGACTTTTAATAAATGGTGTTGGTACAAATGAATAACCATCTGGAAAAAGGTGCTCATACCATTCATGAGGATAAACTCTCATGAAGAAGAAGACGTGCAAAGGAAGGCCTTTTAAATCATTCAAAATCATAAACCAATAAAGAAAAGGTTGATAAATTGAACTCTTGAAAAAAATTGAAAACTTAGTTGCTTCTAGAAAAAAAAAATACCATGATAAAAAACAATCCTATGGTTAATATTGCTGCCCAATACTTTTCTTAGGATAGTCCTAAGAACTACTCAGTGTGTTTCAAAGAGTAACACCTTAAAATTTTTGGTATTTGTTACAAAATTGCCTTTCAGAAAGTGTTTTGCTTTTTAAATATTTTGCCATTTTACATATTTTATCATTGCTCTAATCATGGGTTTTTAGAAATACTCAATGGACAATAGAAAGCCTGAGTTACTCTGTTTTTGTTTTTTTCTTTCAGGCATCAAGTACATGAAAAAGAAGAGTTCAAGGCTTTGAAAACGTTAAGTATTTTCTACCAAGCTGGGACTTCCAAAGCTGGGAATCCTATATTTTATTATGTTGCACGGAGGTAAGAACTACTATGTTTTAGTTTCTCTTAACACAGTTTTAAAAATAATAAATGTAGAGAGACAGCAAATTTGGTTTTTCCCATTTGACTTTACTGGAATTGAAGACAAGTTTACCTGTAAGAATATAGCTGGATAAATAGCCATCATCACAAAATGATGGTGGTATATTAGAAATTGCTTTTCAGGAGACCTGTTTCCTCTTGCCTTCTCTTTCTTAAAATCAGTTTTTTTTTAAATACTTCCTACAACAGATTAATTACCAAGAATAAAAAAATTGCAAAGTATCTTTTTTTAAGCTGTATTCTGAGTAAATATATCTACAGCATGACAATCAGAAACACTTCTTTTTAAGCAGAACTAAAACTTTTAAGAATCTGTTTCTAAGAACTTTCAGTAATATGCTGTGTATGACAAGATTGGGTTTACTTAACAAATAATTCAGAGAAGCTGTGGGAAAGTTCTATAAGGATGGCACAGGTGACAGCCTGGAAAAATGATTGCATTTTTTTCATTATGTCTTCAGTCCAGGCTAGTTCCTTTGAAAGCCTTTCTGGAAATGCTGTGAGCTCCTTCTTAACAATAGGCTCGAGGCTTGCCATGCTCTCCGTGCCATGGTCCTTTCTTTCTTGCCTCCATACTACCTTCCTTGAGAACTTATCTGCGATACTAAGTTGGTGGTTTTTACTTCTTCGTGTTGATGACATAAACTCATGGTATTTGAACTTTAGAGACAATGTGGTGTAACAGACCATTGGCTTTGGAATTTTAGGACTATGCATAATCTTAGTTTTGCTATTAAGTAGCAGAAGGAATTAATCTTCCCAAGTTTCCTGAATTTAACATAAATTGAAGAATTATGTCAGTAGACTGAATGGTCACAGTTGGCAAAAACTTAACAGTGTGTAGGGGATAAGTGGAGCCTCAGAAATAATGGGGAAGGATTGAAGAAAGGAATGTGGAAGGTGGGAAATTCGTTTAGTCAAATAATCCAGATAGCGTTAACACCAAGGAGTCCCAACCACTGGGTGTTACAGAATCAAGAGTATAGGAACTTGCATTTACCCTGAGTTCTCTTCTTGAACAACCTTTGAGTAACATCTCTTCATTTCTCTTGAGAGTCTTCTCTCCAACTTTTATACCAATACCCATTTCTAAATTGCCTAAGATAATTTTAATTTTCTTTTGCAACAGAGATGAACCATATTTGTATTTCAACCCCAACTTTTAATGCAACCAGTGTTTTGGCCCTCCCTATTTTGTCAAAGTAATTAAAGTGAAACTGGTGAGGCAGATAGGTGTGTGTCCCCCTCCCCCTTTAAATTCTTGTTAGTTTGTAAGTAGCAAAGATATCTGGAAAGCCTCAAAACTAGGTTTTCTCTTCAGGATCGGAAAGTGTAAGATTGTGTTGCTTCATTGGAGGTTCTAGAAAAGGCCAAGGAAAGCAGGATGGGCCTGATCCAGACACCCTCTGTTGGATTAAAACAGTGAGATTTCCAGGAAACCTATAGAACATGATGACTTAAGAGTGCTAAACAATTCTTAACTCTGTTGTTTTATTAGCTGCATAATCTTAGATGAGTTTTTTTCTGAATCTGTGTCTTCTTCTGTTAAAAAAAAGAAAAGGTGAGAGGGCAGCACTTACAAAAACTATCCTGTCTACCTCTCACATGAAGTATTTTGTGACTTCAAAGTTCTGTACAGAGTACGTTTGAGGTTTTCTTTTTTTCATTTTTGGTTTTTGTTTTTGGATAGGACTCTTGCAATTTCAGATTTTCAGTACTTTGAACTTTTCACTTAGACTTCCTGGAGCTCCTCTCAGCCTTTATTTTCACCTGGTTTGAAGTCTTAGCTCCAAGATTGTTGAGCACACAGTAACTCAGAGCAGAGAAAGGCCCACTTCCACCATGGTACAAGTCCAAAAGAATATAGTGAAGGCTTTACCTCTACATGGCCAACTTTGTCAAAGAACACTTGGGTTTGACTTCTCTTTTGATATTCCTGTGTTTCTGTGGCTTAGACTACTGTGTATTAGTGAATATTTTTTGACCTATAGATTCCATTCTCCTTACAGATAGTCCAGACATTTTAGACTTGAAATATGCAAAACTTGATTTAGTATGTATTCAAATCAGCTTTTTAACACTGTATTTTCTTTCTCAGTTACATCATTATTCTTTCCCATGCTAGAAACCCTAATCATTTTAAATTCTTACCTTTTTCTTTTATCCTCCTCATTGTCAGTCACCTAGCCTTGGTTTTAGCTGTGGGACCCTGACAAATCAGTTACACTGTTTTAGTTAGGCCTTTGTTACTGCAAAGAAGACATTCTTATTTTCTCAGAAAGGTAGGCCTCAGGAAAAACATGAATTACACAGCAGAGACTGCCTAGGTGTAGACAGAATTAGGTGGCTATCAGTTCTGGAACTAGTTCACAATCTTTGACTCTCTCTTGGCTTCATAGCTCTACTTCCTGTTTTTTCTCTTTTGGTATCCTTTCAGTTTTAGCCACAACTACTAACTCTTTCATTACCTCAGCACCGCATACTTCAGGTTCCAAAAAGAGAATGTGGTTCTGCTAAAATACACCTGTTTGACAAAACCTTTCATGCTAAGTGCTGGTCAGCCAGTGTCTTTCTGGCCTGCTCCTTAAGTCAAGTATATGCTCCTGACTGCTATTCTTTTTCAGGGGCTGTCTTTTGGTATTTGTTGTGATTTTTGTTTTGTGGTTTTTTTTTTAATTGGATCTTAATTGTTTAATATTTCTTTTAGGCACCTTGAAAATGCCTTTTGAAATCATTTTTCTGCCACTGCCATTCCTGAGACTCTCTTTACTAGCTCTTACCTATATGAACGCAGCCTTATCCTCCCACTTCCTAATCCCCAGATAACTTCTTCCAGGTCATTTTAACATTGCATCTGGAGGCAGACCAGTACAAATCTCAACTTGTCTCTCTCGGTGTGTTAAATAACACTGTAGATTCCGCATATGAAGTCCAGGTTCTGTAGTCAGGCATGCAGGGTGCTCCATAATTTTGACCTAATTTAGTTTCTAATCTTTCCCTGGTATTCCCTCCCATGTATTTATGCTCCTACTTCATAGTAGTTAAACTACTATAAACAACAATTGTTGCAGTCTTGTTTATGGTGGCAAAAAAAAAAAAAAAAAAAAAAAAAAGAAACCAAAACTCCAAAACAGTGTAACTATGTTTCAAAAGGGGAATTGTTGAATATATAAGGATACCTCTATATTATGGAATAATATGCAATGCATTAAGTTTATTTTGCTTGTTACAAGTAACAGAAATGAATTTCAAACTTGTGTAAACCAAAAAGGACATCATTTGGTACATATACCTGAGGAGATCAAGATATGGTCTGGCTTCTTACATGACCGTGTGCAGAGCTTTGAACAGTGTCATCTGCGAAACATTGTCTTCTCTGTCTCTTGACTCTACTTCTTTTGGGTTGATATTATTCGTAGGAGGCTTTTCCTGTGGCCAGCAGTGTTTTGTGTTCTCAGCTTACCAACCGAGGGAAAATGACCTCTTTCCCAGTGGGTGCTGCGGAAGTGCTGGTTTTACTGCCTGGCGTGAGTCACATGCCAATTAATTCCTGAGGCAGCCAGCGGCAGAGGGGTGGAATGTCTTGGTTGTCTAGGCCCAAATAATGCACCCATCCCTATTGAGCTTCGTGGTGAAGCCATCCCGACTTGAACTGCATGAATTGAAAGAGAGGGCACCACGGGCGGAGTTTCCCAAAGGAAAATTGGATAGCAGATCCAGGATGAGGAAAAATGGATGCTGAGTAGGCGAAAGTAACAGAAGTCCTCCGTTATACTTTAAAAAGACGCAGAAGGAGGACTGACACTTGTCATATAACTATGTGTGCACAGGCATATGTAGATTGAGAAATGTGTGAAAGTAGACACATTAAGCTGTTCATATTGCTTATTGCAGGGGAGGAGTATGATTGGAGAACGTAGAGGACCGATTATAGTATTTCTTATGTGCCTCTGTATTATATGACTTGTTGCCAGGACACAGGTTATTATAGAAGAATAATTAAAAATATAAAACCTAAAAGTTCTAACGAAGAATTTTCCTCTTAGGAATATTGTTGTACCTGGCAATTGCTTTTGGGGTAGTAGTTAGTAGTAATAATAATGGTAACAGCTAACATTTCCTGAGTGCTTTCTGTGCATCAGGCAAATTGTGCACGTGATAGAATTTTTCATCTAACCCTAACAGTAACCTTCTGAGGCCTTGTGTGTGTGGTTTTTTTTTTTTTTTTTTAAAGATTTATTTATTTGTCAGAGAGAGAGAGCACAAGCAGGGGGAGCAGCAGGCTCCCTGCTGAGCAAGGAGCCCAATGGGAGACTCGATCCCAGGACCCTGGGATCACAATCCAAGTGGAAGGCAGACATTTAACTGACTGAGCCACCTAGGCGTCCCATGAGGTGTTGTTACTAACAATGATTGACATGTATATAAACTGAAACTTAAGAGAAATTGTTGGTCGTTCCCAGACCTAGCTGTCAGAATGACCTGGAAAATTAAAGCAAACAAACATATCCCCAGGCCGTACCATGAGCTACCAAATCAAAATCTCTTGTGGAGACCCTAATTTACATATTCAACAGGCATCCAAAGTGATTCATATGTAGTCAGTTTATTACTGAAGTTAGGAAATTGCACTGGATTATGTATTTAACTCATGGTGGCACAGTTCTTGAGAATCAGCTGGGTTTCAAACCTTAACAACTGCACTATTAATGACATGGTTATTTCCAGTGTGAAAGTTAGGTACAAGGTTTTTGGGCTAAATCAACCTTTGTAGACCAGCATGAAACTCTCTAATGGTTACGAGATATGTTTCTGTAGGGAAGAGTTTTGAATTCTAGGCATCTAATTTACAAATGACCTTTTCAAACACTAGATAAAGGTTTACTCAGAGCAAGATAATCTTGTCATTGGACCAGCTGTATTATGCATTACAAGAGTTAGCAGTCTGGCTCAGTTGGAAGAGCATGTGACTCTTGATCTTGGGGTCATGAGTTCAAGCCTCGTTTTGGGTGTAGGGATTACTTAAATAAATAAGAAAAACTTAAAAAATTTTTTTCAAACCTCCCCTCCCTCAGAATTGGCACCTTTTTTTTACTGTGACAGCATATTACTATTTTATCTTCATGAAGTGTGATGACACAGATAGGTGTATTGTTTTGTGCAGTACTGTAGTATTTCCTTTAAGATATCCACTTACTGGGGTGCCTGGGTGGCGCAGTCAGTTGAGTGTCCAACTCTTGGTTTTGGCTCAGATCATGATCTCAGTGTTGTAGAGTCAAGCTCATTGCAGATTCTGCTTGAGATTCTCTCTTTCCCTCTGCCCCTCCCACTTGTGTGCTCTCTCTTTCTAAAATAAATAAACACATCTTAAAAAAAAAAAAGATTAGCATTTGCTATTTAATAAAAAATAAAACAGTACAAACATAACACACGCCAGTCTTCATTCCCCATCTCCTATCCCCCTCTCTCACACACAGGTGTATTTTGGTTAAACATCACCAACATAATTTCTTAAACTTTTAATGTAAAAATCTGAGTTTCTGTTCAATTTTGCAAACATTTAAAAGGCAAATGTGTAGTATTTTACTTGTTTTGGCATTTATAAGGAAGGAAAGCATTATATTGAGGTAATAATTAAACTTACACAATGAAAATTTACAACTTAATTAAGCTAGAATAATGATAATTTCCTAAGAAATAAACTGAAATAAATTTGATTTTCTTAGTGTGCTTGTTGTAATTCAGCAGATAGTAATGCACTGAGCTAGGAGTGCAGACCATTCAAGTCCACTTCAGCCTGAGCACACACAGAGCAGCAAGCATAGTATATAGAGAAGAAAGTGAATGTTGACCATTGGATTCAGTGTTGTGCTACCACTTTTCATAGTCTTCCCATTTCTGGTCATGACTATCTTTGGGCTCACTGTTGTTATCTGAGTTTTCTCGGCATTTGAGGTCATCTTCATATTTGAGATCATCGGGAGGTTTGAAGTTGTCTTGAATTCTGAGGTTGTATGGAGATTTAAAATTGTCTTGAAACTCGAATTTGTGTTGGCATTCAGAGTTGTCTTGGAACTTGGGGTTGTCATGGAATTTAGGCTCTTCCTGGGACTTGAGTCTGTCGTAGACCCTGAGGTCATCAGTTCTGTAGTTATCCCCGAAGTGTTAGTGACAAACAGGAGGAACAGGCTGATAAATGATAGCTTGAACATCATTTTCCTGTTTCAGAACAATTACAGAAATTTACTGACACTTTGAACACAAATCTAAGATCCAGCTTTTTTTAAAACAGGGAAAACTGAAGGAAACCTCCTTCTAGCCCTGGGGAAATGCCAGTCTTTGGTTTAACAGTTTAATAGTTTTTGGGGTGCCTGGGTGGCTCAGTCCATTAAGTGTCTTGTCTTCAGCTCAGGTCAATCCCAGGACCCCATGGGAGTCCTGGGATTGAGCTCTGTGTTGGGCTCCCTGCTGATGGGGGAGCCTGCTTCTCCCTCTCCCTCTGCTGGTCCCCCTGCTTGTGCTCTCTCTCAAATAAATAAATAAAATCTTTAAAAAACAAAACATCTTCATAGTTTTTAAGATAGAGGGAAATTTAGAGGAATCAATATCCGTTCCTTCATTTTACAGATGGGCTCAGACAAAGGGCATAAGTTGCTTATGGATGCATATCTAAAAATGACCAGAACTAGAACTTGAGTCGGACTCTTAGTCCAGAATTTGTTAGTAGATCTGGAATGTGAAAGCATAGAATAGACAAAGACCAAAAGTTCAATAGTAAACCATTTTTAAAGTAAGGCTAATTTTTATTTTTTTAAGATTTTATTTATTTATTTGACAGACACAGCGAGAGAGGGAACACAAGCAGGGGGAGTGGGAAAGGGAGAAGCAGGCTTCCCACTGAGCAGAGAGGCGCATATGGGGCTCAGTCCCAGGACCTCAGAATCATGACCAGAGCTGAAGGCAGCCGCTTAACAACTGAGCCACCCAGGCACCCCTAATTTTCTTTTATCTTACATTCAAATCAATGGGTTGCCACATCTGAGATAATACAGTTAGCACATGTTGGTCATGGTTAAATATTCTTTTCTTTTTTTTTTTAAACTTAAAGCTCACACTTCAATTTTAGTACTCTAATTTACATTTGGTTCTAACATATAATTCAGAAAATTTCAAATTAATATTACCTTTCGATGTTTTTTCTTTCAGGATTATGAACTCAGGCTTTCTTCAGTGTCTTGTGGGGAATCTTAACTTCTACTGTATGCTCTTTAAATATAATTAGTGAGGAAGTCACGTGTTCTGAACTTGACCTGCCATTTACTCTTTGAAAATCTCCTATTGGGTGTTTTCCAAACAACTGGTGTAAACAGATGGACCTTGGCAGAGATCAAGGAAGGCAAATAAAGTCTTTCCAAAATCTACATGCTTTTTTTTTTTTTTTTTAAGATTTCATTTATTTGTTTGTCAGAGAGAGCACACACAGGGCAACTGGCAGGCAGAGGGAGAAGAAGCAGGCCACCCTCTGAGCAAGGAGCCTGATGCAGGACTAGATCCCAAGACCCTCCGTTCATGACCTGAGCTGAGGGCAGGTGCTTAACTGAGCCACCCAGGTGTCCCTCTACTTGCTTAAGGAATCCAGTGAATATATCTTTTCTCATTCCTCTTATCTGTGTATTCATTACATAGTTTCTTCACTGCACTGACTAGAGGAATATGTTATTTTGCGTGCCGTGATTATCATGACTTACAATCAAGTAAGTATACTAGAGATAGGTGTCTTTATTTTTCTTGAAGATCTTGTAAATATGTTTATTGGTAGTTTCTGACCATGGTTATTTTGAAGTATTAAAAACAATTTGGGAATATAGCATTCCAGGCATTTAACAATACATAATTAAAGAAACCTATTAGAGAAGAAGTTAAACTTTATTAATATAAAACAAAGAAAAGGATCGCATATGAAAGTGATACTGTCATACTTCATTAACAAAGTTGTTTCTAAGTAATTATTTTTTTTAAGTAGACTCCACACCCAGTGTGGGGTTTGAACTCACAACCTTGAGATCGAGTCACCTGCCTTGTGACTAGGCCAGCCAGGTGCCCAACAAAGTTTTTTTTGTTTTGTTTTTTGGTTAAAGACTTATTTGTTTATTTTAGAGAGAGAGAGAGAATGAGACAAAGAGCCAAGAGGACTCCCTGCTGATTGCAGAGCCTGATTCAGGGCTCAGTCCCACCACCCTGAGATCATGACCTGAGCTGAAATCAGGAGTTGGGGGGTGCGTGGGTGGCTCAGTGGGTTAAGCCTTTGCCTTCAGCTCAGGTCATGATCTCAGGGTCCTGGGATCGAGCCCCGCATCAAGCTTTTGCTCAGCAGGGAGCCTACTTCCCCCTCTCTCTCTGCCTGCCTCTCTGCCTACTTGTAATTTCTGTCTGTTAAATAAATAAATAAAATCTTAAAAAAAAAAAAGAAAAGAGTTGGTTGCCCAACCAACTGAGCCATGTAGGCACCCCTCCCAACAAAGTTTTTATATATAGATTAAACCACCCACATTGAAGCACATTAAGTATATTCTTTAAAGGAATTTTGTCTTTTGATTACTTCTTTTCCTTGATAACTAGCATACAGGGAAGAGTTTGGTTGTATTGTGCTAATGTTTTCATCACATTGGCCAGCACTCTTTAAAAATTGCAGGGCTGTGACCGGTGGTGTTGACATACAAGGAAATTGCTCCATAAATGGCAGAAGTACAAGTCGGTACATGTTCCTCACTTGTTTTACTTTGCTATAAGGATTTGTATTTCTCCTGAATGAATAAAACAGTGCTTGCTACATCTTATTTATATGGTACATATAACAGAGAACCTCACTTAATTGGAGGTTAGTGTGTTAGACCTAGAAGTCAACATAAAAAACCTCTTAGCAACGGAGTAGAATTTTATAAACCGGAATACTCAGGTAATGCACTGGTAACTCCTAGAGATGCTTCAAACACTTCAGTCTCAACTTATTTAAAATTTTAAAATTCAAAACTTTTCCCTTTCCCAGTTTCGAGCCCAGATAGTTTCTTCTTAATCTTTATCAGTTAATTGCATCATCACCTAGCAAAATGGCTCTCCAACCTTGGACTCCTCATTACCTTCTTTTTCTTACTACTCTTAAGCTGCCCGGGCCTTGTGATGATAATTAAGTAAAATTTAAAATTCTGAACTCTTCAGCACTCCGATGCTCCTAAACAAAAATCATTTGCCATCCATTTTTTAGGCCTTTAAATATCTCCTGCCTCTGTTCATTTGCATAGCCTTCCCTGTCTGCCCAAAGTACTTCTTCCTCGTTCAAAATTTTGTGCTTCTTTCCAGCTCTAACTCTAATGGTGGTGCCTTTCATGTGAGCTTTCCCTAATTCTACACTTCAGAATCAGTCATTTTAAGACTTTAAACTTTTAGAGCACTGATCAGAGTCTGCTTTTTACCATAGATGTATCCTAAATCTTTCTTCCGCCATATTCTGGTGTTTCATCGTCCGGCATTACCTCTTACTCTTTGTATCCCCTCTACCTGCTAGCACAGTGAGTGGTGGGACAGAACAGGACACAATGAACATTGGACTATATGGCGGTATCTCCTTTGTTTTGTCATGTCCAAGGGCTGATATCATTAATGATGTCAAAAATAATAAGAGCCACCTGGTCATTTGCCGTTTTCCCAAGTGTTAAGTTGGCCAGTCAGAGGTCTCAGTTGAAGTCCCATCTCTTATTTTCTGACTGCTGTTTGAGAGAGTTTTGTATTTGTATAATGTGGATCATAGTGCACATTCGTAATAGCTTTATCTGCAGTTCTGAGATCCCAAATCCTCTGAAAATGTAAAGTTTTGCCAAAAGAAAAAAAAAGTTTGGTAACAAAACTTACTTGATAGAAACTTCTAACCTGCACTGGTGTGAGGCTTTTCGTTATTGTTACTAGCACTATCTATATTTGTCCCACTTAGTGTGGATTATGTAATATATAATACGACTAGTACTTATATTTGTGTTTCTTCTGTTCCTTCTGGGTACGTTACCATACCATTCCAAGCATCTTTGTAGTCAGGTGGTACTATATGACTGTGTCCTGGTCAGCAGAATGTAGATTCCCCTGATGTGTCTCCCTTCCAGGCCTTCTCACCATTCTTCATCTTGTTCTCATGTCAGAACCCACTAGAAAAGAGGGTTCAGAATGGGGGTCTTAGATGTGTTTGAACTGCTGGGTGACATGATACAAGTGAGAAATAAACCTCTGTTGTCTTTTGTTGAGGGTTATTTTGGCATTGTGACAGAAGTTCGTGCTGACTGGTGTACCTGTGCGCTGGGTAATTTGCCTTTGCCTCTCCAGATCTACTCCCTCTACCTCTCCACTCTGTTGACCCCTGAGAGGCTGCCCTGTGTGGAAGATAGCACTGAGCTTCTTTCCTCATTCATTCCATGTGACCTGTTGGAAATAATGTATTCCTGCAAGGTCACTGTGGGTTGACTACATCCCTCTGTGAAGATAACAGTTTTTGTCAGGCAGCCCTCTCTGTGTCTGGTGTCTGGTAACTGCTCCTTGCCCTGCTCCTTCAGGTCTACTCTCTCACTGTCTTTTATAGTTTTCCTATCTCTCTTATACTAAACCCTTACCCCTCCTTAATGCATATTCTCCAATAGCTCAGTGTGAGTGTGCCGTCTGTTTCCTGCCGGAACCCAAACTACTACAAACAATATGTGCACTGTATTGTCTTCCTCAAAATCTGAACAACTCTAAATTTGGAAGTATGTCTTGTCCCAGGGGTTTCAGATGAAGGATTGTGGGGTCTGTGCCAAGTTTATAGGTTTATTGTGACTATTAATTGTGAATATTTGAATGGCATTCAATACAGTGCCCACCATATAATACACATTGGGCAAATAGTAGCCAGAATTGATGTAAGAATAGCAATTATGTTGTTAATTTTTTTCTGGGAAATTTAAATTTCTCATACTTAATGCTGGAGCTTTAGAACTAGCAAGCCATTATAAGAGCAGTATCTTCCTTTACATACTTATATTACCTTGAATTGGCCTACTTTTTTTTTTTTGGTGTTTCTAGAATTTTCTACCTTCACATATTCTTTCAGAACTCTTAAAAAATGGAGAAAAATGTTCTTATTTATAAAATTATCTCAATGCTCATAAATTTTGTGTAGCAATTTCTTGAGAATTTCAAGCAATTTGAGTATGTTATTCTAGAAACAATTAGGCCCCGTCTTCCCATCCGTCACTTTTCTCTTTGGTCTTTGAATTTTTGTCTCACAAATAGGACACTTAAAAGTTTTCTTGGGTGGCAGTTATGCAAACACTTTTGGCAATGGAAGAACTTTTTGCTTTTTGAAAGATAACCTATAAGTACAATGCCATGGACACTTATTGCTCCTGTGCCTTATATCGCTTAAACATTGAACATTTTGGAAGTTATGTATGTTTGGTTAGTTCAGAAAGCAGTTAGGGTGTTCGGGATTGATGTTTTTGTCATGCTACTGGTGCGCTTTTACCTGTATTTGAAAGTAGAACATTTAAAACATTTCAGGAGTGTGTAGCACAAGTGGCTTTCTTTCTTTCTTTCTTTTTTTTTAAAAGATTTTATTTATTTATTTATTTGATAGAGAGAGAGAGCACAAGTAGGCAGAGAGGCAGGCAGAGAGAGAGAGAAGCAGGCTCCCCGCTGAGCAGAGAGCCCGATGCGGGACTCGATCCCAGGACCCCGAGACCATGACCCAAGCCGAAGGCAGAGGCTTTAACCCACTGAGCCACCCAGGCGCCCCACAAGTGGCTTTCATTGTGGACAGTTACTTGTAAAGAAACCATTTGTGAGCCCCCTGAGAAAGTGGATGTGCAAATACACATAAGCAGGATATTGTTATGTTAGACTTGAATGTGATACCTTTTAGAATTGTACTTAAGCACTTTTCTGTGGTAAAATACCAGCCTTTTTGTTTTAGAAATCTAACAGGAAAAAATAACACATTTCCCCTTAGTTGCAAAATACGTGTTCCAAAGGCAAATGTCTGTCTTTGAACAAGTTGTTTCCTAATTTTATAATACTGTAAGTCTGTTATCTAATTTTGGGTTGTTATCATTTATTCTTATTTTTTTCTTATTTTTATTTACTTCCAATGGGAAAAAGTAATTTAGTTTTTAGGAGAGATTCTTTCTCTTTACTTCCTTTGGGTAATGGTATCTCCATCTTCTTTGAGCTCTGAATGGAAGCCTTAACATCAGTCTTCACTTCTACCTGCTCCCAACTACATATAACTGATCAGTCATTAAGTCTTACTGATTTTGCTTCAGAAATTTTTTTATGCTTTATCCTCATATTTTAAACTCTGTTTACAGTTTAATCAATTGTCAAAGCTGAGGTTAGCAAACATTTTTGGTGAAGGACCACACAGTAAATATTTTGGTGTAAAGCCCAAACCAGAAAGATTTTTTAGTTCTTTCTTTCTTTTTCTTGGGGGAGGGGAATTACTTTGTTTTGAACAGTTTTTTAAAAATGTTAGAGCCTGTGGTGAGTGCTGTGAAATGTGTAAGCCTGATGAGTCACAGACCTGTACCCCTGTACCCCTGGGACAAATAATACATTATATGTTTATGTGTGTGTGTGTACACACACACACACACACACACACACACATTGTATGTTCATATATATGTATGTATATATACATATATGTGTGTACACACACACACACACACCACACACAAAACGTTAGAGCCATTCTTAGTTTGCAGGCCCTGCAAAAACAGGCCACAAGTGGCATATAGGCAGTATATTGCTGGTGGACCACAATTTGCTCATCTCTGGTCTAGGCTATTACAACAACTCCCTAATTGGATTCCTTGTCACCAGGATATTACCCCATCCCCTCCATTTTCCACATTACCACCAGAGTGATCTCTCTAAAATATGACCATGTTACTTCCAGATAAAACCTTTTATGTGCTCCTGTTAGCTAAGTTTTCATATGTAAGGCATTTATATACCACCTTTGGTAATGCCAAATGATCATTCTCTACATTACTTTTACAGTGGTCAAAAAGTCCTAAAACCGGGACGCCTGGGTGGCTCAGTTGGTTAAGCGGCTGCCTTCGGCTCAGGTCATGATCCCAGCGTCCTGGGATCGAGTCCCACATCGGGCTCCTTGCTCGGCAGGGAGCCTGCTTCTCCCTCTGCCTCTGTCTGCCTGTGCTCGCTCACTCTCTCTCCCTCTGTCTCTGACAAATAAATAAAATAAAATCTTTAAAAAAAAAAAAAAAAAAAGTCCTAAAACCATTTGTTTCAGTTGGTCATTTAAGTTTAATAACAAAAGATTAGTCATGTTGTCTTGTAGTAACATCTAGAAGACTTATATCTATAGATTGTGTGTAGTAACATCTATAGAAGGATGGTTGAGACCTTGTATTATAAGGCCTAGCCTTGAGCTTCAGCAGCACTGACCATCTTACCATTGGCCTTGGATGCCCTTCGTTTTTTTGTTTTGTTTTGTTTTAAAGATTTTATTTATTTATTTATTTAATTGACACGGGAGGGAGAGACAGTGAGAGAGGGAACACAAGCAGGCTTCCTGCTGAGCAGGGTGCCCAGTGTGGGGCTCAATCCCAGGACCCTGGGATCATGACCTGAGCTGAAGACAGATGCTCAATGAATGAGTCACCCTGATGTCCTTCCTTTAACGTAGAGCAAACTCCTACTATTGATTCAAGACCCATCTCAGTATCCTGACCCATTATTCCTCTAGGCACGTTAAAAAAATAATAACAGCTTTAGTGAGATCAGATTCATGTATTTTAAAATTTACTTTTTTTAAGTATACAGTTCAGTAGCTTTTAGTATATTTACTATATTTACTGAGTTGTGCAGTTATGTCTAAGTTAGACATTTAATCACCTCCCCCCCCCAAAAAAAACCCCCATACCCATTAGTTATTCTTTTTTCTGACCTCATTCACACTTCCTAGTCCCTGGCATCCATACCTCTATGGATTTGCCTCTTCAGGGACTCATACAGTATGTGCTCTTTTGTGACTGGCTTCTTTTAGTTTGCACAGTTTTTTCAGGGTTCATGGAAGTTGTAGCATGTTATCATTACTTTATTCCTTTTTATAGCTGAATAATATTCCATTGCATGCACATACCACATCTTGTTAACCCATTCATCTGGTCATGGATATTGTTTCCATTTTTTGCTATTATCAATAATGCTGCTATAGATACTCATATATAAGTTTTTGTCTGGATATATGTATTTTAGTTTCTTAGGTATGTATCTTTGGAGTAGAATTATAACTTGATGTTTAACCTTTTGAGGGTTTGCCAAACTGTTTTACAAAGCAAGTTTATCATTTTACATTTCCACTAGCAGTGTACAAAAATTTAAATTTCTCCACTGCCTCATCCAACATTTGTTCTCCTCTGTCTTTCTAAGGCAAATTTTGGCAAAATACCTCCTTACTAAACCATTGCATATTCTATTATTATTTAACAATGGTGATGTTAGAATATAATTTTTCCTTTTTTAATTGAAATATAGTTGACAGATAATCTTTTATTAGTTTCAGGTGTACAACAAAATGGTTCAGTAGTTGTATATATATTACAAAATGATTATCACAATAAATCCAATTAATATCCATCACATGCATAGTCATGAAATTTTTTTCTTGTGAGGAGAATTTTTAAGATCTACTCTTAGCAACTTTCAAATATTTAATACAGTATTATTAATTATGGTCACCATGCTGTACATTACATCCCCAAGGAATTACTTATTTTATAACTTGAAGTTTGTACCTTTTGACTACCTTCTCCCATTTCACCCACCCACCCCCAACCCTTGCCTCTGGCAACCACCAATCTCTTCTCTGTATCTGTGAGTTTACTTTTTTGTTTTTTAAAAATCCACATGTAAATGAAATCATACAGTATTTGGCTTTCTCTAATTTATTTCTCCTAGTGTAATGCCATCAGTGTCCATCCATGGTATAAATGGTAAGATATACTTCTTTTTTATAGCTGAGTAACATTCTGTGTGTGTGTGTGTGTGACATTTTCTTAATCAGTTTCATCAGTGGACACTTAAGTTGCTTCCATGTCTTGGCTATTTAATTTTTTATTTTTATTTTTTTTAAAGATGTCTTCATTTGAGAGAGAGTGTGTGTGTGTGTGGGCACATGCATAGGAGGAGAGACAGAGGGAGAGGGAAAGAAAGAGAGAATCCTAAGCAGACTCCCTACTGAGCATAGATTCCCAACACGGGACTCCTTCCCATGACCCTGAGATCATGAGCTGAGCCGAAATCAAGAATCAGATGCTTAACCGACTGAACCACCCAGGTTCCCTCTGACTATTTTAAATAATGCCGCAGTGAAGCTAAGAGTGTATGGAATATAAATTTTCTGTTCTCCTCTAGGACTTTTAGCTCCTCGGTCTAGATGTCTTTATCTAGAAACAGAGAATGTAGCAGAGTATGTGGTAATTCATAGAATACTTAATAAATGAACCTAGCTTTTAATTGTTATCTATATTTAATCATTCAGTGATAGTATTAAGACTAATTACCAGTTTAAATTATAGACACACATGACTATAATTTGAAGGAAGAAGACTTGATTTAATAATAGCAATTAGAATTGGAGTTCTGAATTGAGCCAAAAGATTTCTCTAGTGGTTTTGTTTTCTGCCTACTTGGTTTATAGAAGTATAGTGACCTTGGTCAAAGATGATTTAATGATTGATTCTGAATAATCTGGTAGTTGTGACTTGACGTGCTATAAAATAATATGGTTAGTGGCTACAATCTATGTATTGCTATGAAAAAAAACAGTATTTTTTTTTTAAAGATTTTATTTATTAGAGCAAGCAAGAGTGGCACAAAGGGGTGGGAGGGGCAGAGGAAAATGGAGAGAAAGAATCTCCCACAGACTCCATGGGAAGCACAGAGCCTGATGCGGAGCTCAGTCTTAGGACCTTGGGATCACTGACCTGAGCCAAAATCAAGAGTCTGACACTTAACTGACCATGCCATCCAGGCACCCCACCAGTTGTTGTTTTAATGTTGTTTTAACCTCCTTTAGTGTAAGTATGTATGTGTAATTTATTTATTTATTTAGTTAGTTAGTTTTTTATTTATAATTTATATTTTATTTATATTTATTTATTTATTTAGTGTAAGTAAGTATGGTTTTAATGTTGTTTTAACCTCCTTTAGTGTAAGTATGTGATCCTTGAAAGGAAATAATCCCAAGATGTCCTGAAGAGCTTTGAATATATAAAACAACATGGAAAAATTCTAAAACCAGCAATTAAGAGTAAATACATCCAAGTGACTATTGTTCCTTTCAGAAGAGTCCCTGTTGGACGTGATATACTTCAAATCCTGCTGCCTTTGAGCACAACATTTAAAGGAAATCGTTTTTGGAAGGACTGTCAAAGTCTGAAGTCTATTTAGATATGGCAGGGAAATCTTCATACTTGAAATTTTTTTGTTAAGACAAAGTGTCAAGCTTAGTAATACTATTTTTTGTTTAAAATGAGTTTTTTCTTATGTGACTTACAAACTGGCCCTTAGTAATACTTAGTAATACTTGCATCATATGTGACATTTATGTTAAAAATTAAAATCAGGGGGCACCTGGGTGGCTCAGTGGGTTAAAGCCTCTGCCTTCGGCTCAGGTCATGATCCCCGGGTCCTGGGATTGAGCCCCACATTGGGCTCTCTGCTCCTCGAGGAGCCTGCTTCCTCCTCTCTCTTTCTCTCTGCCTGCCTCTTTGCCTACTTGTGATCTCTGTCAAATAAATAAATAAAAATATTTTTTAAAAAATTAAAATCAGTTTATAGTCAACTCATACTTAATGTCTGAAGATGTTTTACTAGTTTCAGGTAACTCTTTGGTGCTTTGATTAATTTACATGTGCTTTAAAGAAACTTTATAGTGCCTCTAAGTTTATACTGTCCTGCAGCTTTTATTGTTTTTTTAACTTAGAGTCAGGGCAAGAGACTTCTAGCACTTCATCCAAGTATATACTTGGTTAAAGGAAGAAAGATTTCATGTAATCATTGTAGAAGAGCCACACTATGAGGAAATATTAGAACTTATCAATGGATGGCATTGTTAAATGTTTCTTTGCCTATTTGTCATCACTATGAGGAACTACAGCTGAATATCTGCTTTCTGAGTAGTCGGACTGGTAAATGGATGTGGCCGTGTGCCAGTTACTCTTACATTACATGATGTCTTACATGCAGGAGCGGTTTGCTGAGGCTTTGTTTGGCAAACGAGGGCCTTCCTGGTGGTTATTGTGGTGATGACATCTTTGTTTTCCCTTACTGTTACTTTGTTTTTTTTCTTCCTCAAGAAAAGCATTCAATCTTAGTTTATTTTCTGTTGAAGCAAGGATTTGACAGGCGTTTCAATTCCTTCAGCCTCCCAGAGTGTTCTGTTTGTTTGAATGGTGACTATGGGCAACAAAGTCTCAAAGTGAAGAGCTATGTTTCTTGGTATTGAATATTTCATCAGATTTATGTGATACTTGGCCATGAGATATATATGTGAATTATTCAGATATCTGATATTTCTTTACTGCTAAATCGTATTTCCTATGGGACAAATAAATAGAAACCTTGTAAATTCATTATTTGAGGTCTTAACTACCATACATGGGGAATTAGGTACCTGGGTTCAGTCATTTCCATTTCTGATCTTGGTGATTGCCCAGGAATCTCTTAAACAAGGGACAACAGTAATCTTTAAAAAAACATGTAGCTTTAATAAACATGATTTAGTATATTCTTTAAAATACCTATATGGAATACATGTTCTTGACTAGATTTTTACCAGAAGATCCACTGAATCACTTGCCCAAGATAATAACAGACTGTAGTTGAGAAAACCTCTCATGCACTTTTAAACTGCCATGTGCCTTAAGTACATTTAGAACACTGTTTTGATCAGAAAAGAACTATAGAGTTCATTCTTTTAACTCTGTGTGTGCACATGCACGTGTGTGTGTGTGTGTGTTTAGTTTTTGTGCTTCAATCTTATCAATAACTTCCAACAGATTCATAGTATCAGGCCACGAATTATAGAAAGGATAGATAGGGGTATTGAGCGTATGTCTCCACCAGTTCCTAAACATGTTTAATGGAGTTGGGGCTTTGAGCCAAAATGGAATTTTTTTTCTTAAGTTAAGCTTCTTTAAAACCTCACTTTGCACAACACTTTCCAAAGCGTGAAGCAAACTAATCTGCTTAATACGTTAACAATTGAGGTGGCATTTGTTTCTGTTTCCCTGACTGGTTTCCCTCAAGCAACCTGCTGGTACTAAGTTGTTCAGAGGTATCAGAATTAACGTTTCTCTGGAATTATTCCATAGGTAACTCATACTTGCCCAGAGCTAATAATTTCTTATAAGTAGCCACCAGCCAAATCTTCCTTCATTCTTTTTTTTTTTTTAAGATTGTATTTACTTTGGGGGGGGTGCAGGGGGGAGGGAGAGAGAGAATCTCATGCAGACTCCCCACTGAGCTTGGAGCCCAACTGGGGCTCGATTCCATGACCTTGATCATGACCTGAGTCACAACCAAGAGTTGGAGGCTTAAACCAACTGAGCCACCGAAGCACCCCTTCCTTCATTCATAACTTCTTTTCGATCTCTCCTTTTTCTGGACTCTGAAGCTATTACTTGACCTGATGGAAGAAACTTAGATTGTGGAATAAGACTTTCAGATGTTTGACTTGGTCTGTCTTAAGTAAGTTGTTGTTAGCCCACCAGTTATGTATCTTTCATCTTTATTTATAAATTCAGATCAAATGGTCAAAAAATTTGTAGGAGGGAGTGATATCTAAACTAAAATCAAAAGGATGAATAAGAGTTTGCCAAGGGAAGAAGAGGGAAAGTAATACACTGCAGAGGACATGCAGTATCTCTGAAAGCCAGGTGGCAAGAAAGAGCATGGTGAACCAGAGACAAAAAGACATTTTGCTTGAACTATACAATGATGGAGCTGGGAGGTTTGAAGATGCTACTTACTGTAATGGGAGGCAAGCGCCTGACCATAATTAAACCATATTGAGAGTTTAGACTGTATTCTGAGGCTTGGAAATTATTAATGTTCTGAGGGGTTTTGCTTGTCTGGAGGAGAGAAAAGAGCTCATCTGGTTAGATTTGTTGGGGGAGCACTCCTCACGGCAACTGGCCATGTGGAGCTAGCGGTAGCTCATAAAGTGTGTAGGCCAACCTTGGAGAAGCTGCAGGTTCAGCTCGGGACCACTGCAGTGAAGCAACCATCACCATAAAGTGAATCCAATGAATTTTTGGTTTCCCACTGAATGTAAAAGTGATGT
The DNA here is from genome assembly GCF_010015895.1 of Lontra canadensis. Lineage (NCBI taxonomy): Eukaryota > Metazoa > Chordata > Mammalia > Carnivora > Mustelidae > Lontra > Lontra canadensis. The sequence continues at coordinate 1,526,331 of NW_022631157.1, forward strand.
TTACCCTGTACTATAGCCCGTTAAGTGTGCAACAGCATGTCTGAAATAACAGTGTACATACCTCTACCCATGATACTTTATGCTGAAAATGCTAATCATCACTTGAGCTTTCAGCAAGTTGTAATCTTCTTGCTTGTAAAAGCTCTTGCCTTGGTGTAATGGCTGCTGACCAGTCAAGGTGCTGGTTGCTGAAGCAGAGGTGGCCTTGGCAATTAAGACAAGGCAACAATGAAGTTCCATGCACTGATTGACTCCCTTTCAGGAATGATTTCTCTGTAGCACGTGATGCTGTTCAATAACATTTTACTCATGGTAGAACTTTCACAGTTGAAGTCAGTCCTCTGAAACCCTGCTGTTGCTTTTTCAAGTAAGTGTATGTCATATTCTAAGTCCTTTGTTGTTATTTCAACAATTGCCATGGCATCTTTACCAGGAATAGATTCCAACTCAAGAAACCACTTTCTTTGTTTATCCATCAGAAGCAGCTCCTCATCTCTTCAGGTTTTACATGAGGTTTCAGCAATTCAGTCATGTCTTCAGACTTCACTTCTAATCTAATCCTGTTTTCTTGTTACTTTACCACATCTGCAGTTACTTCTTCCACTGACGTCTTAAAACCCCTATAGTCATCCAGGAGGTTGAAATCAACTTCTTACAGGGGCACCTGGGTGGCTTAGTCAGTTAAGCAGCTGCCTTCATCTCAGGTCATGATCCCAGGGTTCTGGGATCAAGGCCCACATCGGGCTCCCTGTTCAGTGGGGTGTCTGCTTTTCCCTCTGCCTCTGCTCCTCCCCCTGCTTGTGCTCTCTGTCTCTCTCTCTGTCAGATAAATAATAAAATCTTAAAATAAATCAACTTCTCCCAAAACTCCTGTTCATCTTGATATTTTGACCTCTTTTGTGATGGCTTCTAGAATGGTATCTCCTTTCCAGAAATTTTTAAATTTACTTCGTCTGGTTCCATTAGAGGAAGCAGTATCTATGGCAGCTGTAGTCTTATAAAATGTATTTATTTAGTAAGACTTGAGGGTCACAATCACTTTTTGATCTATAGGCTGCAGAATGGATGTTGTTAGCAAACATGAAAACAGCTTTACTCTCATTGTCCATCTCCATGACAGCTCTTGGGTGACCAGGTGCGTTGTCAGTAAGCATTCATATTTTGAAAGGAATCTTTTTTCTGAGTAACAGGTCTCAACAGTGGGCTTAAAATATTCAGTAAAACCATGTTATAAACAGATATGCTGATATTCAGGCTTTGTTGTTCCATTTGTAGAGCACAGGCAGAGTAGATTTAGCATAATTCTTAAGTGTCCTAGGATTTTCAGTTTTATAAATGAGCATTGGCTTCAACTTCAGGTCATCCGCTGCATTAGTCCCTAACAAGAGGATCAGCCTGTCCTTTGAAGCTTTGAAGCTATGAATCAGTTTCTCTCTAGCTCTGAAAGTCCTAGATGATGTTGTCTTCCAAGAGACGGCTGTTTTGTCTACGCTGAAAACCTGCGGTTTGGCATGGCCGCCGTTATGAAGGATCTGACCTGGATCTCCTGGAGATCTTGCTGCAGCTTCTGCCTCAGCACCTGCTGCTTCCTCTTGCTGCTTCTCTGTTATGGAAAATGCTTCTTTTCTTAAACCTCATGCACTAAGCTCCACCATCTTCAGACTTTTCTTCTGTGGCTTCATCCCTCTCTCAACCTTCACAGAAGCGAAGAGAGTTGGGGCCTTGCTCTAGATTAGGCTTTGGCTTCTGGGAATGTTGTGGCTGGCTTCATCTTCTATTCAGACCCTGAAAGCTTTCTCATGTCAGCAATCAGGCTGTTTTGCTCTCTTATCATTTGTGTGTTCACTAAAGTAGCTTAAGGAACTTTTCCTTTGCATTCACAATTTGGCTAGCCGTTTGGCACAAAGGGCTTAGCTTTTGGCCTAACCTGACTTTCGACATGCCTTCCTCACTAAGCGTGCTCATCGCTAGCTTTTGATTTTTTTTTTTTTTAAGATTTATATTTATTTTGGAGAGAGAATGAGCGAGAGAGCACATGCACGTGCGTACATGAACCGGGGTAGGGTCAGAAAGAAAGTATCTCACGCAGATTCTCCACTGAGCACAGAGTGCAATGCGAGGCTCAGTCTCAGGACAGAGATCTGACCTGAACTGAAGTCAAGAGTTGGTCACTTAACAGACTAAACTACCCAGGTTCCCTTAGCTTTTGATTTAAAGTGAGAGACGTGCAACTTTTCCTTTCACTTGAACCCTTAGTAGCCATTATAGGGTCATTCACGGCTCTGATTTCAAGACTGTTGTGTCTCAGGGAATAGGGAGGCTGGAGGGGAGGAAGAGAGATGTGAAGTGGGGGGTTGGGAGGGCGGCTGGTTGGTGGAGCAGTCAGAACATACACATTTACTTACTCATCATCTTGTATGGGTGCAGTTCTTGGCACCCCAAAACGATTGTAGTAGTAACATCAAACATCACTGATCACGGATCACCATATAACTAATATAATGATAATGAAAAAGTTAGAAATATTGGGAGAATTACCAAAATGTGAGACACACAAAAGCGAGCAAACACTGTAGAAAAAAATGGCACAAATAGACTTGTTCAGTGCAGGGTGGCAACAAACCTTCAATTTGTAGAAAACACACTATCTACAAAGCGCTATAAATGAAGCGCAATAAAAGGAAGTATGCCTGGGGGTGCCAAAGGCAGTTGATTAAGTGACTGCCTTTGGCTCAGGTCATGATCCTGGAGTCCCGGGATCGAGTCCCTCATCGGGCTCCCTGCTCAGCAGGGAGTCTGCTTCTTCCCTCTGACTCTCTCTCTCTCTCTCTCTCTCTCTCTCTCTCTCAAGGACCTAGATAAAATATTTATTTAAAAAAAAAGAAGGTATGCCTATATAGGTGCTTCCAAGAATTCTGATTATACTTCTCCATCTCTGATCTTTACTTCGTGATACCCTCTAGTTTGTTGGCTACCCCTACCTATTCACAGTTCCATTTTTCATCGTCTCATTTTCTTGTTTTCCTGCTCAACCTAGATCTTGTGGACAGGTTTTCAAATAGTTCTTTTCTTGTATCTCTTGGAATTTCTTAAGGAAAAAGTAGGTAATAAAACATACTTGGTATACAGTATCAGCATTTTGGTATATTTCTCTTTTTTGTTGTTTTTAATACATAGTTCTATATTTATGTTTATATCTGATTATTTTTGCTTATCTTCCTAGTTTTTGCATTTTCCAAATTTCAAACTTGAAAAAACTCTAATAAATATTTTTATTAGACACATAATACTCTGGTCAGTGGATCATGATTTACTTACCTCATGTCCTAATGGTAGATATTTAATATTGTTTCCATTTTTTTTTTTTTTTTTTTTTTTTTGCTGTCAGAAAGAGTTTACCTAGAATTTACTAGGTTATAGGTTAAAGTATTTTAGGTTTTTGATCACTGCCCATAGTGGGTGTATTAAATTAAGAATATGCAGATAGTACCATAATGAGTATTTGCCCAAAGAAAACAAAAACACTAATTTGAAAAGCTATATGCACCCTTGTGTTTATTGCAGCATTATTTACAAAGTCAAAGTGTAAGCAACCCAAGTGTCCATTGATAGATGAATAGATAAAGACAATGTGGTATATATATATGATTTCGGTGAAAGATTACTCAGCCCTAAAAAAGAACGAAGTCTCACTATTTCTTACAACCTGGATGGACCTAGAGCGTATTATGCTAAGTGAAATAAGTCAGACAGAGAAACACAGATAGCATATGATTTAATGATGTGGAATCTAGAAAACAACAATCAACAGACTAACAGACTCAAATACAGAGAACAAACTGGTGGTTACCAAAGGGTAGGTGAGTGAGGAGATAGGTGAAATAGGTGAAGGGGAGTAAGAGGCATAAACTTCTACGTATAAAATAAATAAGTCATGGAAATATAAAGTACAGCAGAGGAAATACGGTTAATAATATTGTAATAACATTATATGGTAACTACACTTAGAATTGTCGAATCACTATGTTGTACACCTGAAACTAATATAACATTGTATGTCAACTATATTTCAGCTGAAAAGGGAGGAGAATGGATTATTAAAAAAAAAAAAAAAAGAGTATGCAGATTATGAGCTGTTGAATGAGGAGGCACAAACCACCTACACAGGGTTGGCAGGGAGGTCCCTCAATATCTGGGCTTCTGCTTTGGGAAAGTGAAAACCCTGGGGTTGTTTTGATTTGATTGTTTCAATACACTCACTCAAAGGAAGTAAAGTCACAAGATTTATTACTTATGGATCCCAGAAATATGGGGTGGGGGAGGAAGCACAGTGACCTGGAGGAAGGGCAGTCTTCCATCCCGGGTTACCAGCGAGCAGAAAATAGAAGACAGAGCACCGGGTAGCAAGCACCTATTACTTATAAGGTGGTTGGGGTGATGGTCACTAAAATTTTAATGGGCTCATCTCTAAGCAGTTACTTAAAAATGTGCCCCTAGGAAAAGCAAAGCAGGAACTTGTGGTAGAAATCCCAAGCTCAGGTCCTTATCTAAATGTCCAGACTCGGAGTTTGTGCAGGGTTGTCATACTGCAGAATGCCTAGGCAGCAACCTAAAATAGCTGTTTTCTCATCGCAGATGCCAATTGCTGTCCAAAGGATTTGTACCAGTATGTGAACGTAGCTATTTTGTGATGTCTTCCCCAACCTTAATTTTTATTTATTAAAAATTGCTTGCAAATTACAAATGAGAATGGTACATACTTTATTTTTATTTCTCAGTTATTATGTGGTGGGCCATATTCCCAGATACTTATCCATCACCATGCTCCCTGTCTTTTAAATGTTCTGTTTATGTCCTTTGCCCATTTATCCATTGGGAATCTAAATATTTTTTTTTATCAATTTTGCGAGCTTTTGGTTAGCAGTCTCCTTTATGGTATTCTCTTTGTTTTTATTAGGCTCATTGTTTCAGCATAAAGAAATTTGGGAGTTTTGTATAGACAAAACTATTGATGATTTCTTTGTGATTTTTTTTTCTATTTCTAATTTTAAAAAGTCACCCAGAGATTTATAAATATGTGTAAATCCTATGATGGTTTTAAGACTTCCTTTTTTTTAATGTCTTTTTTAGTTCACTATATAGGTTATCACATGAAGTGAATGTTAAATTGGGCTGTGTTCAGTTTCCCCACCAATCTTTATTGAGTCTTACCCTTGCCATAGAATTTGTGACATTTTCCCCCTCCATGTTAATAATGTTTAGGAATTTATTACGTGGTATGCACCGTTCTGAGCATGTTGCGTGAATTATCTCATTTTGTCCTCACTCCTCACAACTACCCTGTGAGGAAATGGAATTCTCCTGTGCAGTATGCTCTGGTTGCACTTTCATTTCTATGCTATGGATATCTTCCTTTCTATTTTTAGGACCTTACCGTTCTGTCTTAATTATTAGAGCTGAGATGTGTTTTCCTCTAGAGAAAGTGTAAGGTAACTCCACTACTTCTTCTTTTTTCTATTCATTCATTCCCAGATGAACTTAAGTGTTTCTTGTTCCAAAAAGAATTTCGTTGAGATACTTGTCAGAGTTGGTTTACTCAATGAATTATACTGGAAATAATCTCATCTTTGCAGTATCACTCAAGGTGTGTCTTCTGTACTTAGCCTTGATGTCTGGTACATTCCGGGTGCTGAATAAATGTCTATTGATTGAAAGAATAGATGAATGGAGAAATCTTTATCATCTCCATCAAGTCTCGGTTAATACCTCTCATTAATGTTTTTTAGCTTTTCCCCATTTGAGTCCTGCACATTTCATATGAATGTTATTTCCTGGCATTGTAGATTGGATTTTTTGTTGCTGCCATGGGCAGTATCTTCTTCCTGGAATTTTCTAATTATTCGTTGCCTGTATATGAGAAAGTCATTCGTGGTTCCATATTTTTTTCATTAGTTATTTAAGGTTATTCTTTTGAAGGCATTCCCGAGGAATCCTTGGGATAGGCAGTTATTTCAGTCTCTTAATAATAATTTTGTTTCTTATTTCCATATAATTGTATTTGTTGTTCCTATTCTGGAAGTTCCCAAATCCTGTTGAAAAGATTGGTGATAATTGGCATTATTGTTTTGATTCTAATTTTGATAGAAATCTAACTTTTCACTTTCAACTGTGATGTTGGCTGGTGGTTTGCAATCCATGGTATCATTGTTTATCTAGTTCTTAAAATGTATTTCACAAGGAATAATCTTATAGTAGACTTGGGGTTGACTTCCATGTGACATTTTCGGTGTCCATTGAAAGAACTTGCTGCTACTCCGGAGAATTGTTATGGAAGCATTGAATAGCACATACTTGTGATCTTTCAGTTGAGCCAAAGATGTCTTCTCATTCTGCTGTGATAATAAATGTTTCTCTGGCTTTCTTCCGGCTCCCTCTTCCACTAACATCTGAACCTGAATTCTGGAGGGTGAAGAGCAGAGACTGAAGTGCACACGTCCTTTCATTTTACTGCTGCTAGGGTAGAGAGCTTGGGTGTTTCTACATGCGTGAATTCCTCAAAGCAGTAGGTTGGGACGTACACATGTGATAATAATCTGAACCATAGCAGCAGCAACATTACTGCATGTAGAGTGTCGGGGGCCATGACACTGCATTAAGGCTCCCTGTGAATTACACTGTGTGATCCTCAAGAGAAACACTGTGAGTAAGTTCTGCTGGGCTCTTTGAGGCATGAGGAAACTGACCGAGAGAAGTGGTATCCTGTCCAGAATGGTACAGCTGAGAAACCACAGGCAGGATTTAGGCCTAAACTTGGACATCAGAGCACACACTCTTCACTGATACTTTATCCCTTACTGCATTTGCTTTGTCATTTGTGCTCTTATTTGGATCCTCTTGACTGGTGAGAAACAAAAGTTACTGTAAAATAGAACCGAGCCTGAGGGGTGGATAGATGGATGGATGGATACATATCTTACAAGCTTGAGAGGACTAATGCGTTTTGAAATGTTTATGAAGCCCAGTAATACAGTAGTTCTTGTCTTAGGGGCAAATAATGAGCCCTCCTCCATTAATAATGACAAGAACACAATTTCCTTAGAAGGAAGTTTATGTGATTACTTTAAGGCTAGGTAGTAACTTCTTTCTAAGGACTTAGAGTCTGTGTAGTTGACATGCTTTATACTTGTAAATTTACTGAGTTTTTTCCTCTGCATTTTTAGACAAATCAGTAAGATTGGCATAATCCATAGGTGCTACTTATGCCATTACCCATAATTTCATCTTCTTGTCACTTTTCCACATAGTGTGTGTGCATATATATATGACGTATATTTGGCACCTTCAATGAAAGACACCTACTTGTTGTGAAGCTCAGGATATGTGTTTTTTGAAACAAGACACACGTTTGAAGTAGAGTAGGAAATATCTGGGCAATTAGTCTTTATCATCTCTGGCGAAGATACTAGATCAATGATTGGGAGGGAATGGGAACAGCTTGCCCATTTGGAAAGCTAGTGAATTTTAAAATCATTTAGGGGACTTTTTCAAATAACCCCCTTTCTTCGTGGTGAAATTCCCTGACATAGTAAGTTAGGTTTGCTGGGGCAAAGAAATGTTCAAGAGCCACGGTACAGGAAAGGAATTGCTTTATTGAAATTTAACAGTAATTTTTCCATAAGCCTGGTCCTTTAGACACACACACACACACACACACACACACACACACACACACATTAGAGGGTTATTTCTTTTCTCTCTCTCTGAATAGAATGTTCCCAGACCTAGAAAGAAGTCTTATCTTATTTTAAAATGTTTTAGGAAGGAGCATAAAAGTTTCTTTCTGGACTCTCTCCCAACTCTAGGAATGGCTTGAAATAGATTCTTCCTTGTGTCTCACAAATTAAATACCTCATTTGTGGCCCACCTGCTTCAGTTATGCTTTCTTGCATTTTAATCTAGCCTTGTTTCAGAGCTTCTTTTCCTGACTCTTGGCTTTTATGTTTGTCTCTAATTCATAAAGTGGCTTACTTTTATACTTGTGGGCAATTCTCCATTTTCTTCTAGTTGTGTCCCAGTGCAGTTTGATGTGGAGTGTTAAGATCTGTCCTATGCCCAGCCTTAGTCCTTTTGTGTGTTTTATTGGGCTCATTGCCTGGTTGTAGAGATGAATCCCATCCCTTTTTTCCATTTTCCTTTCCTTTTCCTGTCTCTTCCTTACTACTGCCCATGTTTCTTACACCCCCAGGATTTTATTCTGAAATGAATCTTACTTTTAATTTAGTTAAGTCCGATTCTGATGTGCAAAAGATAAATTTCCCTCTCCTATATATAGAAGACTTTTAATTGTGTAAATATTTAAATTCTCCATTAATAAATGGTCTGTTAAATATACTCTAAAACTGTTCCTTTACATGTCTTTAAAGGCAGACTTTTTATTGTGTTTCCAATACTTCTCTTAAATGCAAAAAACAAAGCCATTAAACTTTCCTTATTAAAATGCAAAGCCTAGTGTCTTCTAGCTTTTTGAAGAGCTTTTGTCCATTATATAATCTGTAAAGTAGCCAAGAGTTCCTCAGAAGCAGGACATCATTTAGATTTGAAACAATTATGGCTTGTGTGTAACATAATGATGTGGCATAACCATTCATGGGGGGGGAGGCAACCACGGTTATACTTCAGTGACAAAATCCTTGGATACCTCCAACATGTCATTTACCATAAAGACTTTACCAGGGTACCCCAGAACAGAAGTGGTTAGGTCATTTTGACTCTACTCAATAGATTAAGTTGGTATGACTAGAAAGCCAAATGACACAGTTATGAGCATAGACCTTTTATTTTTTTTTTCCAGATGTTTGACAGTGTAAACATACATAAAATACATATTAAAGTTTAGATGCTTTATATCTTGTGCAATAAATTGAAGCCTTAAAAAGAAAACATTTCATTAAAAAGAAGGAAACTCATTAGTTTTACTTAATTAAGACAGTAAAATAGCAGCGAGTACCAAGACATTGTGCAATTGTTTTATTTAAGACAAGTTACTTCATTACATCAGAGTCAAAAATGTAAGACTGGCTTTCTTGAATACTTATATAGCTTGAATCACTGGTTAGATAGGGGCATATTTCCCCAACTGTACATCAGGGAAGAGTTTTTTCGTTAGTTTCAAAAAAAAAAAAAAATGCAGACCCTCAAACAGCCAGCATGACCACAGCATTGAGCATTAAGAGAAATGAAGCATTTACTTTCCAAGCACTTGCCACAGAAGGTAAGCGAGTCTTTACATTTGTGGTTGTCTCTTCCCTCCGTAAGTTAAGGGTTGTGCTTTGTTGAGGCATTTCAGAGAAATTATTTGGCATGCCACTAGTAATGCTTAGGGTCATGGGTGTTGGGGATGATTTTGTTGAGCTAGGGAGGCTTGTGTTTGTAACCATTCCATCTTGGAGATGAATAGTTAGAGTTGCAGCTGCTGCTTCATGTGAACTGATGGTTTCTATGGATGTCTCTTCCGGGTAGGGCACAAAAGCCTTGTCCGTGCTAGCAAAGGCGGTGTCTTTGCTTAGAGTGGCACCAAACGTTGTTTCCTTTGTTCGATATTGTTTGGGTGTTTTGGTCACTTTGGGTTGAGTAACCATACTCAGAGAGTTAATGGTGTCCACTGTCTGCATCCCACTTACAGTGAACAAGCTTGAGGTAAATCCAGGAGGTGTGGGATATATGCTATGTTCCTTCAGAGATGATATTTGGCTAGAACAGGGAGTCCCTATCACATGGGCTTTTGTTTCCATCATCCACTTCAGTAAGTAAGTAATGTTTTGTTTGTGGTCACACAACCACCTGTTATTGTAAAGGGTTATCTCTTGCAACTGAAAGAGTTGGTCAAAGGCTTGATCTGGAATGAATGTGAACTTATTATTATGCAGGTAAAGATGTGTGAGATTGGTCAGGTTTATTAATGTTCCTGGAAGGATTTGTGTCAAGGAATTGTTAGACAAGTCCACGATATGTAGTTTGGAGGGCATATTGGTTGGAACTGTCCAAAGTTTGTTACTACTGAGGTTGAGAACCTCAAGACTTCTTAGTGTATTTTTAATGAGGACAACCTTTTCCAGCATATTCTTAGAAACATCCAGAAATTTAAGATTCCACTGATAAGCAGTATCAGATTTGTCAAGCAGTTTAATGTTGTTGTTAGCTGCAGACATGTTCCAGAGGGACCGAGGTAACTGAGCAGGCAGGCTTTCGAGCCTGTTGTTTGAAATGTCCAGGGTCCTCAGATTGGTGTATTGGGTTAACTGGTTATGAAGATCAGTAAAATGGTTATAAGACAGATTTAAATGGATAATATTCTCTTGCAGTCCAGATGGTAATGTAGTCAAGTTTCTGCCTGAACAGTCCACATGCCTGTGCCTCTCTGTGCATATACATTGGAGAGGACAACTGCATAAAATACCAGGTGTGAGAAACAGAAGGATGAACAAGCTGGGAGACATTTTCAGTATCTGATATTCCATCAAAGCCTGGAAACAAACAGATACACCCTTCTTTTAATATGCAAACACAATTAGGCATCTGCATGGGTCAGTTAGCATTAGGCAAAATTTTCAATAAACCTCCTTGTTGTTGAGTCCTTTTATAATTGTTCCAGTGATTAAACTAACAAAGCTCCCCTTCATTTATAGTCCAAATGCTTAATCCTTCAATTGGGACTATGTGGTAGAGAGGGACTCTCTCTCCCCCTACTTGCTTCTGCATTTTCACCCTTCTCTTCTCCCTTCTTTTACCATAGTCTTTCTTAATTTATCTTCCTAGAGCCTTTACATTACAAAATGGCATTCTCTGCAAATACAGAGTCAGAATCTTATGCTATTACTATTTTTGATAATATCCTTTCTTACTCACATAGGAAAAAATGGCTGTCGAGTCTGTTTTGTTTTTTTTTTCTTTTTCTAAATCTCTGCAGTAATGTAATAGTCAATGTGTGTGTAGAGTAAGATTTTATTTAGATATTAAAACGAAACTTTAAGATTCATCTTTGTCTTTTTAGGATAAATATATCCTCATAAAACATTTTAAGGCACCTGAAAAATTCAGACCAACACCATACCCTTAAACCTTGCATTTTATAGTGATTTTTTCTGTATATTTCAGTGCCGATGCTAAAAAGAAAGTGTGGACATTCACAAAGTGAATGAATATTAAAAAGAAACCCCTCCACTGACACTGCAGTAAATTTCTGGTGCATGCACTTGCTTCTGAATATATATTCAGTCCCCACATTGACTTTTTCTTTAAAAAAAAAAGGGGGAAAAAATTCCCAAAGTCAGTCTTTTACTGATCTAAATAACAGCTTACCATAGTGTCGTCTTCAGCAGCAGCATCTCATTTTCTCCGGGAAACTTAAGCTTAAAGGTCGCCTTGTTCTGGAGAGTGGGAACCGCTTCTGGCCGTGGGCTGCGCTTGCCTGCTCAGCTGCATTGTGTTGCTGGGAGCTGAAGCTCTGCAACCACCTGATCAGTACCACAGAGGAGGACTGCAGAGCTGTCATTGGCGCTGACTCGAATCTATTGCAAGAGGTGCACACGCAACAAAATGGACCCCCCATTTTTTTTTTTTTAATTTATGGCTTTGAGCATTCCTATGGATCTCTGATTTGCTATAGGATATAGTGCCTCGTGTACCTTAGACCTGGCCCTTTCTCAGTTTTGTGTATCTGTCTGAGCTGATGTTCTACATTCGAACATTGCCTCATGAAGAATTTGTGGTTCTTTTTAAAGCCTCTACTCTTTATTCTTTTTACACATTAAAAAATGTTGCAAATGAATTTGACCTTCCCTGTGAATGGCTTTTCTAGGATGTTCACTTAACTATTTTTAACTCCTGCCTTTTCATGTTGTTCTAAAATGGTTCAATTGTCATGTCACTTTTCAGAATAACATAATACAATCTGTTTCATTTTCATGTGCTCTCCCAACATGGTGATTATTGTGTATAATCAGCTCTTCGAGTTTATCAACCACCTAAATCTTCATCTTCCTTTTTCGGAAATACTCAAGTACTTCCATATGGTTATTTTGTCTTTATCTTTCTGATACAAAGGATCATTTAACCCAGACTATACAAGCAAGACTGCATTTTTAAATGAGCATCATATGCTTTTAATTAAAGTTATGTGGTCAGATATGTTTTATTTTATACCTTTTAGGTGAAGGATATTCTTCTCCATGCAGCTTGTTTTGTTCAGTCAATAGGTATTTGAATTCTTTTCTCCAGAGACATCTTTGATGCTGTAGGAATAACTGTTTATTTGATTTTATGTTTTAAAAATAATGGCATCAACTTTAGGTGATTTCTTCAGAATGTTTCACTTTTTTTTTTTTTTTTTTTTTAGATTTTTTGAAATTTATTTGACAGACACACAGCAAGAGAGGCAACACAAGCAGGGGGAGTGGGAGAGGGAAAAGCAGGTTCCCCACTGAGCAAGGAGCCCGATGTGGGGTTCGATCCCAGGACCTCGGGATAATGACATGAGCCAAAGGCAGCCATTTGAAGACTGAGCCACCCAGGCGCCCCTCACATTTAGTCTTACTGAGAAAGTAATTTAGAGTTTTTAAATTGCATGAAATAATGTCAAAGGTAAAACTTTTGGTCATGAGTTTTACAAAATGTGACCAGATTTATAGTAATTTCTGCCTCCCTTTTTAGTGGATTGATTATATAAATAATCTGTTAAAATCAAATCTGGTTTCCAGAATAGCCAGTTTATCTTAGAAAAGAAAGCAGATAAAGTCATGGCATTTTCATTACCAAATTTTTACTATTTAAAAAACGAGCAATTATTAGTACATTCCATGTAAAGAAAATCTCCTATGCCTTGTTGTTAAAACTTTTTTTCTCTAAATTATTATTTATTTGTCATTATTTTGCCCCATATTTTACCCCAAATAGAATTTATTGTATTAAAATTTGAAATTTATTTTCTTAGCAAAGAAACTATACTCTAGGAGTCACCTTTTGTATAAAATTAATGTTCCTCGAAAAGTATCTACATTCTAAAAGTCTGCAGTGTTAGAAACTTATTATTGATTAGGTGCTTTATTCCCACTTTACTTGGAGAGTTCAGCCTTGGACTCTTAATAAGATTCTTTCTATGGATTTCAGAAACCAGTCATCAATCTTAGTGCCTAAAAAAAGGAATGTGTTAAAAAATACTACATTCAGCAATATTGTTGTGGAAATAAGGAATGATTGTTTCGACATTTAGATTTCTCATATTTTCACTCCTGTTTTACTATTATACTTCAAGGGATGTGATTGAGGGTTAATTTACCAATGCTTAAATCTCTGTTTTAATTTTAGGAAGTCTCATTACATCAGTGTGGAAGTGTCCATTATACTTACCAGTATTTTTTTTGAAACCAAGAACTTGTTATTTCATTAACTTACGATTCAAATGAATTTGGGAGTAGGCTTTATTGAGATTAGGTTCTGCTGTATATAGTAGAAAATTCCAATACAACAACAGTGCCAGTATTTCTCATTTCAGGTTTGGGGACATACCAGTTGCTTCCTCTTATTAAAGATTATTATAAAATTCTCAAAAAGAGGGGAAATATTTTAATGTATTTGAATTATAACAATTTGTCCTTATGCTTTTAGAAATTCTCATGAAATAGGGGCCCCTGGGTGGCTCAGTGGGTTAAGTGTCTGCCTTTGGCTCAGGTCATGATCCCAGGGTCCTGCATAGCGGGGAGCCTGCTTCTCCTTCTCCCCACCCTCAGCTCATGCTCTCTGTCGCTGTCTCTCTCTCCCTCTCTCAAATAAATAAATAAAAGCTTTAAAAAAAATTCCCATGAAATAATATAATATTATTTTATTATTACTCAAAAAATAAGAATTTTGTATAGGCTTAAGTGTTCGTTACAACTTATCTTAGATATTAGGTATTATTTCAGATGCATTGCATTGCATTTAATTTTTTAATTTTTTATTTTTTCAAATTTTTATTGTGTTATGTTAGTCACCATACATCATTAGTTTTTGATGCAGTGTCCCAGATTCATTGTTTACATATAACACCAGTGCTCCATGCAGTTCATGCCCTTCTTAATACCCACCAACAGGCTCACCCCCCCCCCCCCCCAAACCCTCAGTTTGTTTCTTAGAGTCCACAGTCTCTCATGGTTCATCTCCCCCTCCAATTTCTTTCCCTTCACTTTTTCGTTCCTTCTAATGTTACACTGCATTTTAGATAAGCCTGTCAAGTCAGGAATTACAGCTATTTAGGCAACTATTCTAGACTAAGCATTTATATATTATATATAGGAATAAATGTATATATTCATTTATATATTCTTTTGTAAAACACACTGTCCTAGGATATATCACCCCGACATTGTGAAAGGTATAACAGATTTGCAGGTGCCAGGGAACAACTGTCCTGTGGTAATCAACAGTTTGGAAATCTAATCAGTTTGTCTTTTTTTTTTTTTTTTAACTCATTCCCATTTTATTCTATTTTTTCATTCCCATTTCATTTTATTTGGATTCCAATATAGTTAACATAGAGTGTTCTGTTAGCTTCAGGTCTACAAAATAGTGATTCCACAATTCTGTACATTACTCAGTGCTCATCATGATAAGTGTATAGTTTGTTTTTATTTCTTAAATTCATAAAATTTGTCATGCTTGAGAGTAAAAGTATTATACTTTCTATTTTTAGTAATATTGTTGGCTATTCAGATTGAATTTCCTGCTGAAAACAATTAAGAGTACTGAACAAAGTATTTAATAGGATGCATGAACTGACAAGATAGAAATTACCAGGTCAAAACCAGGTGGATCGGTTTCTTTTCTCCCCTCCCCACACCTTTTTTCCCATACTGTTGGCTTGTTGCCAAAACTCAGTTATTTGTTCATCTGGATTTATGTGTTTGCTTCTTTATGAACATTTAATTTGTTCCTTTATCCCCCATATTTCCTATAAATGGTCTCTAACAGCATTAACATAATCGTTGTATCGTCGTACAATAGTTTCAGAGTAATGCCAGTATTGCTACAATTAGATTACAGACTACTGAATAAAATGTAAGATTTCTTTGCGGCTCTATTTGTTCTTAGAATATATTTCACTAAGGATATGTAGTCAATTCTGTGCTCTCATGCAGCTTGAAATAAGGTTTTTTCTATATGTTTATATAACCAGCTTTGCATGAAGTTAGGTTCTTTAGTTCTTAGGGATTGCTTAAGTCAAAACTATGTGACAAGGTGTATTCAGAGATATCTTCTCTATCCCCTTCACCCTGTATCTACTCTTCCTCTTATTGGTGACCGTTTGTATTTGCTTTTGGTTATATATATTTTTTTAAAGATTTTATTTATTTATTTATTTGACAGATAGAGATCACAAGTAGGCAGAAGTAGGCAGAGAGGCAGGCAGAGAGGGAGAAGCAGGCTCCCTGCTGGGCAGAGAGCCCGATGTGGGGCTCTATCCCAGGACCCTGGGATCATGACCCGAGCCGAAGGCAGAGGCTTTAACCCACTGAGCCACCCAGGCGCTCCTGGTTATATTTTAACTGTATTTCTTTTCTTTTCTTTTCTTTTTGCAAACATACTAAGATGTGTATGTATTATACATTCTTACCCCCTTTTCTTATATTAAGGGCTGCATATTAACTATACTGTTATACATCCTTTAAAGAAAAAGACTTTATTTATTTGAGAAAGAGAGCACAAACAGCAGAGAGGGAGGGAGAGGGACAAGCAGACTCCACGCTGAGCATGGAGCCTGTTGTGGGCTCATCAGGGGTTTCAATCCCAGGACCCTAAGATCACAACCGTAGCTGAAACCACGAGTCAGATGCTTAATTGACTGAGGCACCCTGTCACCCCTACTGTTTACACATCTTGTTCTTTTTTTTCCTGAATATATCTTGAAGATCATTCTACATCAGCATATAGGGATCTTTCACATTCATTTCACAATGCATAGGACTCCATTTGGGAATGTACTATGGTTTATTCACGCAGTCCATGTTGATGGACATGTGGGTTGTTTCCAGACTTTTGCTGTTACAAATAATGCCAGTGAATACCCTTGCACCTAAGTAGTTTCATATTTTGTCCAATGAATCTTTGAAAAAGATTCCTAAAGGGGCCCCTGGGTGGCTCAGTAGTTAAGCATCTGCCTTTGGCTCAGGTCATAAACCCAGGGTTCTGGGATCGAGCCCCGAGTCTGGCTCCCTGCTTGGTGGGGAAGCCTGCTGCTTCTTCTCCCGTTCCCCTGCTTATGTGCCCTTTCTCGCTCTCTCTCTCTCTCTCTCTGTCAAATAAATAAATAAAATCTTTTAAATGGAAAAGGAAAAAGTCCCTAAAAATAGGATTACTGAGTAAAAGGGCAAATTCATTTAGAACTTCTCCAGATATTACTGGCTTCTTCTTTCTGGTCATACCATTTTGCAATCCCAGCAGCAGCTTGTCAAGGTGTCAGTTCTGTATCACCTCACCATACACTTTGTTGTGGGAGTTGTGGCTTTATATCAATCTGATAAGTAAGAGTATCTCCATGTAATTTTAAATACATCTCTTATTATGAAGAAGATTGTGTATCTTTATGTTTTTAGGAACCGTTTAAATTCTTCTTTGTCCTAGGTTTTTCACATTCCACATTATAAAAGAAATCTCATATTTTCTTCTATTACTTGTATAATTGTATATTTTATATTTAGATCTCTGGTCTGTTTGATGTTTATTCTAATGTAGTGTGAAGTATGGATCCAGTTTTATCTTTTTCTAAACGTATATCCATTTGTCCCCCTAGTTCTTTCTACTGATTGGAGATTGGAGTCTGTTTCTGGACTTTCCATTCCATTCATCTAATCACGTATCAGTATCATGGTA
Source organism: Lontra canadensis (assembly GCF_010015895.1). NCBI lineage: Eukaryota > Metazoa > Chordata > Mammalia > Carnivora > Mustelidae > Lontra > Lontra canadensis. Next base: position 1,543,233 of record NW_022631157.1, read on the forward strand.
CATGATTATTATAATGTTTTAATTCTAGGTACCCAGATATTTTGTACTTTACTTTTTTGATTAGAACTAGGTAATAATAAGGGGCGCCTGGGTGGCTCAGTGGGTTAAGCCTCTGCCTTTGGCTCAGGTCATGATCCCAGGGTCCTGGGATCGAGCCCCACATCGGGCTCTCTGCCCAGCAGGGAGCCTGCTTCTCCCTCTCTGCCTGCCTCTCTGCCTACTTCTGCCTACTTATGATTTCTCTCTCTGTCAAATAAATAAATAAATCTTTAAAAAAAAAAAGAACTAGGTAATAATAATTACAGGTCAAGTCATTGTGTCCCCCACTACCAGCTGCAAATGGAATATGTATATAATACATATATATGTTGCAGTGCATGAAGTATGTGCTCGTTGGTCCTATATAAGTGAGAAGAGTGCTGAACCAGGAGTCTGGGAACAGACTCAGCTTTTAGTATCACCACTAAGAAAGTCGCTACTCTCTCCAGCCAGTTTTCTCTGCAGTTAACAAATAAAAGGAATGGAACTAGGTGATCTTCAGGGTTGTTTCTCAATCTAATTAATGCTGATCTGGTAAGAGCACCACTGCTGTGTGGTAATTCAGTCTACTTTTTATTCCCTTATGCCTTGTCCTTCTGCCATGTTTATGAAGTAAACTTTCTCTAATGCTCTGGGTCCTGGTTCTTTCATCTTTTTTGTAAGTCTTTCTTTTTTCTAGCATTTTCTTCTCTCCTGTATTTCTTTTATTAGCTTGCATTTCTTTCTGCTGATTAAGCAAGGATTGCCACTGTTTGGCTGCTCAGCTTCCACTGACCTCAGTGGGGAAAAATTGCATGCAGAAAATGGGAATTATTTTCCCCCCTGGCAGAGAATTAAAAAAAGAAAGAAAGAAAGAAAGAAAGAAACCAAAAACTAGCTGCTGACACTAAGTCTGTTCTTCAGTTGTACAACAAACAGAAGGAAGAAAGCTGCATATAGGTTTTGAAGAGATCAGACAAGTCTATAACCAGGTCATCAGCTCCTGATTATCCATAAGAGTTTGTACTTCCTGATATTTCCCAGCACCCACCCTTCAAGAGATCGGGAAAGAAGGTGATGAGAAAGAAGAGCAAAAGTGTGGAAAGAGCCTCTTTAGGTAACCATCTTACATGTAAAATGAGGAGAGTTATGAGGGTTTAAAGTGCATCAAAGTCTTAAGTGTATCTTACTTAAGCTAACTAGAATACTTCCCATTCAGAAGATTAATAGGAAGTTCTTAAACTCCTGATGGCTGCTGGGTAAATAAACCTTAAAAGTGCCAAGTTTGAAAAACAACATGAGAGAAACGTTTTAATGTAGAAGACAGAGAACCAGTATAGTAGGACAGTAAATATGCTTCAGGAATAAGCATCAGGAAAAATTAGTTCAAGGAAGTGTTTCTACAGATAAAAGTTTTAATAGTAAAGGACAGTTTAAAAGATTTAAAGGGAAACCTTGTAGATAAAATTTTAATATCCAAAAGCTTCCCTTTTTTTTTTTTTTTTTAATTAAAGGTGGAGCTTTGGGGAACCTGGGTGGCTCAGTTGGTTGGGCAAATGCCTTCGGCTCAGGTCATGATCCTGGAGTCCCGGGATCGAGTTCCGCATCGAGTTCCGAGCTCCATGGGGAGTCTGCTTCTCCCTCTGACCTTCTCCCCTCTCATGCTCTCTCTCTCTCTCTCTCTCCCAAATACATAAATAAAATCTTAAAAAAAAAAAAAGGTGGAGCTTTGTTAGTTTATTGAACACAAATGCAACAAATAAACACTGTGTTTTGTTCTGAAAAACTTCAGAAATATGAGGGGTTCTTTAAGGTTAAACTGCCAACAAGACCACCACATTTCATTATGAGTGAGACTTCCCCTGGGAGTTAGGGTAGGGCAAGGAGGACGACTACATGCTTGTTGGGCAAAGAAGCACTTCTGCAGGCACAGGCTGGCACCCCAACAAGCATAGCCAAGGAACACTTGCCATATGGACACTGCCAAAGATTGGGGCCACCCCTGCTCTGATAACTTAGATTCATCACTTATCAGATCATGGAGGAAAGATGAAATTCCGCATAGGAATGGTGGTTTAAGAACTTAAATATAGAGTGTCAGAAAGTATAAGTAAGTTTAGTGAAAGTTGAGAACCATCTGTATTTGATACAGTCTGTTTTTCTTGGAAAAATCATTCAGATTTGGAATGAAGCCATAGAGGTGTGGTTTAGTGTATGTGGTTTTGTTTTCCATTGTAAGATTTCTTTTTTGGGGGGTGCTTGAGCCATAGAAAGAAGAAATTCTTTAAAGAGGCTAATTTTTAAAAAATTTTGCTCTCCCAGCAAGATAGGGAAATATCAACAGTTTTTGGTGCGTGCTTCTATTCTTTTGAAGTAGATATTCCCAATCCAACATCCCCTCCATTTGATGTTTTTTTTTTTTTGATTATTTATTTGTTTATTTGACACAGAGAGATCACAAATGGCGGGGGGGAAGGGGGAAGCAGGCTCCCCGCTGAGCAGAGAGCCCGATGATGCAATGCAATGCCAGGCTCAATCCCAGGGGCCTGAGCCAAAGGTAGGAGCTTAATCCACTGAGCCACCCACCCACTGAGCCAAATGGAGCGCCCCTCCATTTGATGTTTTAACAGATTTGCTTTACTGTTTCCAATGAGAGCTAAAAGGAAATTTTTGTGTTCTCAAATATGCATTTTAGTTTCTCATCCCCACAACCCTGGAGTATTTATGTAATACTTGAGGTATTAATTTAAAATTTGGAGTTTTGTTTGAAACTTGGAGCATGTATTTAATTTCTTATTCCTGCTCACGACTTCAAACTTTGAAATGGAAAAAGAGAAAGTTATTTATTCAAGGTAACTTTATACACAGGTTTTCAGGGAAAAAAATATCTATTATGTGATAGTAAGTGTATGTAGATTGCTTGTTTCCAAAATAGCTAAGTTATTTACATACACATATAAAACATACTATACATTAAAGTTAGGTACAGTGATTAAATCACTGTTACATCATTTTTTAAAAAATATGTTCCACTTATGCATGTGAACTTTGAGCAGATTCAGGTAGTTCCTGAAGAAAAATCAAAATTGGCTACCAGTTGCTTCCATCACATGAAGAAAAACAAAAGATGGAGTTCATAAGAAGGATGGAAAAGCAGCTAAAAAGCAAGTTACAATATTTATAACAGTTCTTCAGGTGGGGGCGGCAAGTATTCACTGTGATCCTGATCACCATCAGGAGGAATAGAGAACTCCTGACACTGGATCCCATTGTTGGAATCTTCCTGGTTTTCCATGAAATCTCCTGGTTCCAGGGGCAAGTTAAGTGAGTCAGGTGGAGGGGGAAATGTTTGTTCGAACTCGGGATTATGATTTTTACAGACTTGATTGAGAGAGTCCAGAGACGGTGGGAGATTGGAGGAAGCATTTGGAAGAGGAGATAGAACTGTCATTGTGGGTTTGTCACATTGGTTATTCTCCTGTTCTTCCAAATCAAGAAGTGGGGGAGGCGGTGGAAGCAGATCTGCATCATCTGAAGAGGAAACTGCAGTGCCGATCGTTGATCCACCAGGACTCTCCTCTGATGTACCATTTACTTCATCTTTTATTTTTTCCGTTTTGGGGTGGTTGGAATCTTCAGTGTGTTCATTTGATTCAAACAACTTAATTTCCAAGTCCTCTGCTAAGAGTGTGCTTTTGTTTGATTTCCAGGGCATAAATGTAACAATTGATGCACGTTTTGTGGGGACTTCATTTCCTCTAATGTTATCCATATACATGTCGGGGGTTTCACCATCAGCAAATGGAGACCTACCTGCCCAATTCTGATCACTTAAAGCTGGTTTTCTCAAGCATTTCCATAGTACAATTATGATTATAGATACCAACGTAGAAGTCAGAATTACGCCAATTAATATGGCAGCTATTGAATTAGCACTGGTTTCACGTGAGATAGTTTTGCTACTGGTAGTTTCTAGGATGAATCCTGGAGTAATCCTCCGTGAGCTTTTGACACTTGTTGGTCGTACAGATGGATTATGAATAGTTGGTGGTGTTGGTTTCCTAGAAGAGGTATGGACAGATGATGGCTGTTGAGTGGAAGTATAGACAAATGGTGGCAGTCGTTTGGTAGAAGTGTGGGCAGATGGTGGTAGTTGTCCAGCAGAAGTAAACACGGGTACTGCTGTCTGTTGGGAAAATGTGTTGGCCATTGATACTGGTTGTCCGGTGATGTTATAGGCAAGTGGTTGCCCAGCAGAAGTGTGTGCTGCTGGTTCTTCCGACGAAGCATGTGCAGCTGGTGGTGTTTGTTCATCAGCAGCTTTAGCAGTTGGTACTGGTTGTACCGGGGAAACATGGTTGAATTGTGTTGGTTGACTCATAGGATTCTCTGTTGTGGTTTGAGAATTAGCTGAGTTAGATAGCCTTGATGATCTAAATAAAGTAGACTGTGGTTGCTTCTCTGTTGTAATTGCTTTTCTCTCTGAGGAAAATGTATCACTGATGTGTCCACAAAACAAAATTAAGATGAAATATTTGGGATCCATTCCAGAATGTTTCCTCTTTACCAGTGGTTTTATAATGAGAGAAAGAAAGACAGGTATTATTTGGTGTCTGACACAAAGTAGGTAGGTACCTAATAAGTATTTATTGTTTCTAATTTAGATTTAATACACTGTGGTGTAAATAAATTCTTTTGAATATGTCCTAACTTAACCTTACAACATTTGGACCTCATAGGCAATAGTCTCTTAATTCTTTCATAAGATCTGTACTTGGCCTTGCTTCCCCCCTCGGTTCGTTACATTACAGTCCTTCATTTTACCATCATACTTGTGATACACATAGGCTGTGGGTGCTGGTTCCATGTGCTATTCTTTTCTTCCTTACTGCTAGAAATACACTGATCCTGTTGCTTTGAAGGACACCAGTAATCATCTATTACCTAATCCAAAGTCTTGCTTTTATTCTTTTTTTCTCTCTCTCTCGACCACATTCGATGCTATTGACTATGCCTTTTCTACTATCCAAGTAGCTCTTTGTGATAGTCTTCCTTTCATGTTAATCTCACTAGCTCCTGTTTTTCCCTTCTTAAATATGGGTACTTGTTATTCAGTCCTCACTCTTAGCTACTTTTCTCTAATCCTGATTGCATAAATTTTCAGCTCTCACCTATATGCCATAACTCCCAAACCTGCACATCCAGCCTAAACTCATTAATTCCATTCCATTTACATGACTTCTTGGTGGATATTTCCATGTATATATTCTACTGTCCGCAAATTTTTAAAACACAGAATATTTAAAAAATTTTTAAAATATTTAAAACACAGAACTCATCTTCATGTGGAAACTGGCTCTCTTTATTTTCATACGGTGCTACCTTTGTTTAAGTTTTGTATGCAGAGAGTCTATTGTGTTAGTAGTCTCTACAGTATCATCAGTCTAGCACTGTGTCTTTATGTTAGGATCTTATACTCTTTTTTTAAGATTTTATTTTGAGCCACAAGTAGGGGGAGGGACAGAAAAAGAGGGAGAGAATCTCAAGCAGACTATGTGCTGAGCGCAGAGCCGGATGTGGAGCTCGTGCAGGGCTTCGTGTCCTGACCCTGAGATCATGACCTGAGGCAATATCAAGAGTCTGACGCTTAGCCAACTGAGCTATCCAAGCACCCCTAGGATCTCATACTCTTAAAGGAGTCAGTTCAACTCAGAATCCTAAGCAGTCTTTGAATCTGGTTGAGTTAGTCGTTGCCAATTGGTAAAGTTGTCCCACTGCTGCTTTCATTCATATATCGATAAACATTATCTTTGTGTCAGGTCTGTTCTAGGTTTAAGAGATACACTCCCCCCCCCCCCACCCAAAGTTCCTAGTGGTAGAAATAAGTAATAAATAATTATAATAGTTTAATAAGCTTTCTCCTAAAGGTATGCAAGAGATGCACAGAGGAACCATCGCAGCCTGGGAGGCTTTCAGGGAAGGTTTTTCAGAGAAGTAAAACTTGAGCTGTCTTGAAAGATCTGTAAGAAGGAATGGAGCAAGTAAAGTACTGCAGTCAGGGGAACAGCATATGGACATGGGAAGAGAAGGCTCGTGTGTAAGTTTGGCAGGCAGGGCTTTTTGTGGGATGTGGTAGATGCTAAAACGTGAGGAGTAAGTTCCAGTTCTACTTCCAGCATGTGACTCTGCGTCTGCGCGAGCTAGTCATTTCATCCCTCCTGTCTCAACTGCCTTCTCTCTAAAATGAGGAGTTACACCAAGACAGTTTCAGCTCTAAGTGTAATATACTGTTTTGTACATCATTAAACACAATGGTAACTCTTTGGCTATTCCTTAACATTAGGTTGGTTATTAACGCTGGGTTGGTTATTAACGTCAGGGAAAGGAACATCTCAGGGTGTTAGATCCTGGTAAATTGACTAGAAACTGTAGTTTTTCTGGGATTCCTAGTCCAATGTGAGAGAGATTTGATGTTCTGTGCGAAGCACAATAACAGAAGAGGAATGCCCTCAAGTTTTGCAAATAAATAGACTTTTCAGCATATTTGAGTAGTTTTCATTGTTTACTCCTCTACTACTTGGTACAGAGTGTTGGTAAATTACCCTGTTTAAGCAGAGGCCATGTGATTTATTCCCCCCTCAATGATCTCTTCCTTTTTATTTTCTTTCTAATACTTCAGGCCTAAATTTAAAATTTTTCTCCTTCAAACTTTCCTGCACACTACTGATGAAGTAATCTTCTGAAAAACATTTATAGTCAGCTTACTGCTCCCTGACTTATGGGTTCCCTGCTGCTGTCAAGACAAAAATTCTAAACTGAGTTTTCTTCCTTCTGGCTTGAATTTACCAGTCCTGACTCATGTCTCAAGACTGAAACTTCTCATTCAGCCAAATGTACCTCTTCCCATCTTAAGTACTTTCTAGACACTTGCTTTTTTCCCTAAATAGACACTTTAAATTACACTGTTTCTCACCCTCTTAGAGTATGTTCCCCATCCCCAAACTCATCCTCTTTTCTTGTCTGAACCAGTCCTCACTGGTCAGACCTCAGCTTAAATTCCCCTTCCTAAATCAGGTTCTCTGTGACTGACCACATCCCAGAGAGTTCAGCCATTCCCTGAACCCTTCTAGGTCTTATTGTCTTTATGGTTCCTTAGATAATTATTCATGATCCTGCCATATTTATTCTCTTAAATAATTGTGTTTTTTTTTAATTACTTTTAACTTTGCACATTTTCTTTTTATTATCCCCACCCATTCAAACAAAAACCTTAAAGAAAGCAAAAAAGAAACAAAAATTTTATACAGAACATATTCTGTACTGTACTATCCCCCGTGTTTTAATAAGAACTTTACTTCATTTAACCTTTAAATGATCATGAGGAAGATGAAGGAATCCTTGACCTACAGATAAAGACACAAATTCACATGGATTAAGAGTTTACCTAGGGTGCCTGGGTGGCTCAGTCAGTTAAGCGTCTGCTTTCAGCTCAGGTTATGATCCTGGGGTCCTGGGATGGAGCCCCGCATCAGGCTCCCTGCTAACTGGGGAGGTGCTTCTCCCTCTGCCTGCCATTCTCCCTGAGAGTGCTCTCTTTATCTATCAAATAAATAAAGTCTTAAAAAAGAAAAAAAGAGTTTGCCTAGTGTTCTATCACTTTTATATATATTAAATCACAGGTAAGGAATTTGTACCCAGGACCATCAGATTGACAAGCATGTACTCTTTCTCCTCCCTAAACCGCTTTGATTGATTATATCTTGATTCCTTTATATCTAAGTGCCATATATGTTAGGAGCTCAGGAAACACTTAATCTGTATTGGGTTTATGGTTCCTTTCCATTTCACTTTTTCACTATTTATTAATACTTCTGCCAGCATGTAAGCAGAGAAGATAAATCTAAGTTGTTAAATTATGCTTGTTATCCATTTTGCAAAATGTTTCACAGGAAAAAAATTGAAACTCTTGGCATAAATGTGGGGATTTGAATCATCTCTATATGGTTATCCATGTGCCATTCTTACTTGCTATTCTTACAGATTTCCATCACCCCCAAAAGTCATTCTTCAGGGTTTCACTTTAGTTTTTAAAAAATGCCATCCAAAGCAACAGAAAATATAGGCCATGAATTGTCTTCAGCCAAAAATGTTTCCTCTTTTATGACTTCACTTAAAATTTAAAAAACCCACACAGTTCCTCTTTTCAACTCGCTAAAAAAGGCACTAGAGAAGGAAAGACCCTGAACAGGAACATGATTATAAACCGTTTTAATTTGTAAGATCAGTTTTGGTAAGTTCATAACCTCTTTTGTCAATAGGAAGGTCATGTGAGATTTTTCTACTTGTCATTTAAGGGTTACAACAATCTCAAAACCAAATTCCATTTTTTACCTCTTCTGTCTCTTCTTCCCACTCTTCAGTTAGCTGTCTACCCTCCTAGGGTCTGCTACATTAGAATGCTAGAATCTGTATTAGATTTCTACTACGGCAAATCAGAACAGTCCAGAAAAGAAAGAGCAGGATTTAAAAGAGGAATATATAAGGGGCATAATAGTGAAGAAACTGACATTTTTCTAATTCAGAGAAGTGAGGCCAGTGTTATTAGCAGTGCAGAAAGTTATTTAACATATGTATTTTTTAAAATATATAAACCATGTATACCTGGAGTACCAACATTGCTTCTTCAGGGAGAGAAGGTGGAAAGAACGAACCATATGGGGGAAGTAGAAAGGAGAAAATGTAAGATAAGATTTAAATGAAAAGGGAGTGCAAAGAAATAAAAAAAAAATACCAAAGAGAAAAATAAAGCAGAATTATAGTAGGCAGCCAATATACGGAAAAGGGGAAGGTCAGTGAACTAGAGAAGGTATTGAAGAGTTAATGAAAAGCTGAAGAAAAAGTGGTAGTTATGTAATTAGCAAGAAATTAAGGTAGGTGATTAAAGTGGAAAAGTTGGGCAAAATTAGAAGTTGGGGGAGAAGATTGAAGTAGACAGAAGAAAGAACCACAGAGTGCCGCTCTCTGTCACTGAATAGGATTTGTGGACATAGGGAAGGAGCAAGAAGGAACTGTTTTCTCACGATGGAGGACTTGACTCACCCAATTTTTCAAACTCACTAGGCTTTCATTTCAGGTTCTCCTGTCTGTTCTGAGTATTCTTAAGATTCTCTCTTTTTATTTCTTTCTGGCACTATTCAGAACATAACTGCTAATTATTCTAAAGAACCCAGACATATTCTATATAGCATTTTTCTAGAAATCCCTTAGCCTGCTGCTCAGGCAAATCCCACATTGTCTACTTTTGTATGGCAGTATTTTGCTCATTATTATAGGTTGGCACTTTGAGGTCTAAATCTGTGATTTTGGTCCTCTGGCTTTTCCCAAATATTTAAAAATGTTTTAAAAGAGGAAGGAAAACATCAACTGTGTTTTAACTAAACATCTTACAGGCAATTACACTGAAGGTAGGAGTCCTCGTGTATCAGACATGTTCTCATAAATATGATGCATAAATATGTGCATCCTTCTGTGAGGAGGAGTAAAAAGAGATTAACCTTGAACTCTTGATAGGAAGCATTTGGTGACTTTTGTCGGTATTAATAGCTACCATTTACTTAGTACCCACTCAGTGTTAGGTACTATTCTGTTTTAACAAGCAGAGTAGATGTGGGATAACTTGCCAGTGTCAGAGTTGTAAATAGAGGCAATGATCAAGAAATCATGTCAGTCATACACAAGAGCCCTTTCCTTCTGGTATATGTCACTAAACGTGCTGCACTGCCTTTTGTAGTAAAATCATGAAGCAGGGGGCACCTGGGTGGCTCAGTGGGTTAAAGCCTCTGCCTTCAGCTCAGGTCATGATCTCAGGGTCCTAGGATCGAGCACCACATTGGGCTCTCTGCTCAGCAGGGAGCTGCTTCCTCCTGTCTCTCTGCCTGCCTCTCTGCCTACTTGTGATCTCTCTGTCAAATAAATAAATAAAATCTTTAAAAAAAAATCATGAAGCAGGAATGCTAAAGCATAAATGAAGGAAGGAGGTGTGAGCTCTCTGGGAGCAGATAAGTAAATAACTTTGGGAGGCAGTCTTGAGTTAAGGGTTAGGGAAAAAAAGACTACCAGAAAACCAGGTTATGCCTCTGATTCTATGAAATTAGTTACGAGAATTTTAAATGGTTAACCTATAAGCTATCATATATGAAATGACTTTTTAAGATCGGACATTGAAAGGCATCAGATTTATATTTAACAAATTTGAACTTACTCAGAATTCATAATTGCCTTCTCAGTAGAGTTATATAGGAATTAGTTGAAAAACACAGGTACTGTTACACTCTAAATTTTGAACTGGCCCTTGAAAAATATAGAGAGACAAGTCTTATCTAAAAAAAAGATAAAAATCTTTATTCTCTAACTTAAGTAATAGTTAAGAAAAAATCCAAAGTGGACTTCTATAAGGGAAAGTCATAAATATTTATGAAATGTTGAAATAGAATATCACCCAGTATAAATTTATATTCTGTGATATTGTAAGTCTACGTAAACTAAACTCTTGGCAGTTTTTACTTGGAGGGTATTTACTTTATAACTGCCCAGTTTACTCACAGAGTAGGCATGTTGTATGCAGATTAGAAATTTTCTATTATCTATCCTGTGAGTGTTTTTTCCCATATCTATTTTATACTATTTACCAATAGCTCAGATAACAATGTATTGCTTGAATATGTAGGTGATATGAATATATGTACACATTTTATCATAACAGTTTTGTCTTAGCTTTAAAAATGAGACCTATTTTCCTATAACTATTATTACTAAAATATAAAATGCTGTTTGTATAAAAAAATGATAATTAAGTACCTTATCTAATCTCCTTTGGTTTCTTTTTTAATTTAAGTGAAGGTGACCATTTTTACCATAGAAACTAAAGGGGATTAAAAAATAACTTGAATCTATGGATTATGTTATATATGGGACAACTTTATGGAAAGCAAGTTAGAGTTTTTAACAGTTGGTATTTGGGGATTATAAATTCAGTCATGTCCCACGGACTCTAGTTTTACTTGTCACCTTTAGCTTTCTCCGCCAGGGTTATAGTTTATTGTTTATAACTACAGAACTAAGGCTGACTAACCATTGTGATTGAACAAACTTAAAAGGGCTGTATCATACAAACCTTGCTGAAAATTTTTCTTCAAGGCAAGCTCAACATTGCATATTTTTTAATTCCATGCAACCAAACTCCAAAACCTGCTCTAGACATCTTTAGCAGAATTTAAGTTTAAAACACTAACAACATCTTAGTTTTAAAAATAAATTTTATATAAAATAAAGATCAAACCAGATTGCCTGTGTGAAAATTTTCTTACCTCAGCTGTTAACTTCTTTTTGCAGAATGCTGAGTTCTTGTTCTATCTGGACATTTTGGTGATTTGGCTAAGAAAGCAAAAGGGGTGGTTCAGTTCGGATTAAAAATGGTCCTGTAGCAAACTGAAATGCTTTCTGTAGAAAAAAAGGAAGTTTATCGATAGTTGGTTCCGGAAGTGCAATAAGCCGCAAAATGACTAAGTAATGGACTACTTGAACAGAACTTATTTTGAAACACATTTTGCAACTTTATGATTTGAATGCTTTTAATTAATGTTGGTAAGTGAACATTTGAGACTCTCTAGTAATGTGATTATGTAATTTAAATACTTAGAATAGTACTTTAGAGGGGAACTTACATATTCTAAGGCAAAAACTGCCAGTTGGGTTATCACCCAAAGTGAGATTTCTTTTCGTAAGAAGTAAATGATGTGTTCTGTTTACTTGATCACCTTTGGCAAGTTGCTGTGCTTCTGAGTCATCATTTCCTCCTCTGGAGGAATATTTCTCTTATTGAGTTATTGTGAAGATTAAGATAACATGTATAAATGCCTCACACACGGTAGGAAGCCAGTAAATGTTAACATTATTTCCTCGTACATAATTTAGACAAAGCCCAGGTAAAAGTATAATTAAACTTTTCGGACTGAGTACTTTACTAAATGATTTGGGAGTTCCAGTGCACAACTCTTTGATTACCCACAGAGTAGGTACTTCCCAGTGGAAGGTAAAATAAATTGGGAATCATGATTTAAATGAGTCAACTAAGCAAAGTACATTGAACAGAGAATGAGTTAGTCTGAAGAAAAATTTCTTTGCGCAAGTGTCAGACCTTCTAGCCTCTTTCCTGCTCTGAGAAATGGAGGTCATATTTCCTAATTTATAAATTTGTTGTGGGTTTAAATAAATGTGAAGTGCCTAGCATAGTGCCCTTTAGAGTAGATACAGTAAGTATTAAGCGTTGCCCTGCTTTTCGTGATCACTGCAGAGGATCATGGACTGTTAAGGCCTAGTTCTTAACATCAAGGTCCTTATACCTTGGTACAAAAAGAATATAATCAAAGCACTGTGAACTTTTGATTTACTGCTTTAAAATCCCTGAATTGAGTATGTGAATCATAACACCCGGGGTAGAAAACAAAAATGTTCTTTTTTCAAAAATAACTTTAAAAATTTGAACTCAAAATTTATCTTAATCTGTTAAGATATAAAGGGACCACTTGTGTTTGTTCATGAACTGTCATTGGATAGCATTCTGAGGGTGTTAATTAGTGATGAATTTTAAATATTCTTGCAATAGAAGCTTTATTTTTTTTTGTCAGAAAATGGTTAACCTGTATGTTGAATATGAAAATACCTACCTAGCTAATGTCTTATTTTTTAAAGGACACTTTTAATTTCCTCAGATAAGTATATATGACACTTGACTCCATGAGTGCTTTGTATTATCACTATTTGCTCTAATACACAATCTCAAATTTTTAATTGTATAAGATGGGAGTTCTGCCCAGTTTCATTGCCAGTGTGGTCCTTTTTACTCCTCAGAAGATAACCTGATGTCACCATGATTGGCATGAGTGTTCTCTTGCTTCCCTTTTTCTTTTTTGACATTTAGCTTTATCTGAATAATATAACTTTTTTAACAAATTGGTAATAAATTGATTATAAAATTTATTTTTCCCCTCCCATTTTAAAATATAACCTAGATCTTTCAAGCCATGGTATCGATAAAAAGTGATTTTGATGACCAAGAGCAGTATCACCTAGGGAATTAATGCAGAAATTACCAGTGCTTGGAGGTTACTCCATTGCAGCTGAATTACAAAGAGAATTGGAGGGAATTAGATATTGGCTAGTTTTAAAAACTCTTCAGATGACACAATCAGGATGGGAATCACAAACCTAGAAGGGAGGGTAAGAGTGTGACCATATTTGGAAAAACATATATAAACTCTTTTCTTAAATGGCTAGCATATCGCCCAAAATAAATGCTTAATAAGGGATGAGAATTTTTTAATGTAGCTTGGTTTTTTTTTTTTTTTGCTTTTGCTTTTTTTTTAAGATTTTATTTATTTATTTGACAGAGAGATCACAAGTAGGCAGAGAGAGGCGGGGGAAACAGACTCCCCGCTGAGCAGAGAGCCTGATATGGGGCTCCATCCCAGGACCCTGAGATCATGACCTGAGCTGAAGGCAGAGGCTTTCACCCACCAAGCCACCCAGGCGCCCCTGTAGCTTGGTTTTTAATTAGTATGCTCTGGATCAATTTTAGTAGATAGCTGGAAAGTCTCTCAAACCGACTTTTGTAATATATTTAACTGAAGGTGGAAGTCTTAATTTAAGTTTAAGTCATTATTTTACTTGAACACAGTTTCTTGAAAGGTTGAACAGTTCCTTGGACTATCCTGTTTTCCCAGATGAGAACAAACATACACACATCTTTCCTTTGCTCATGTCACATCAGATAGTTAAAAAAAAAAAAAAAGTAAAACTGATCATTTATTAGACCACTTGGCCCCTTTGAAATCAGAGAATTAGTCACCCTTTGGATATTTGCTATAAATATTCCAATAAGCAGTATGTATAGAAGTACATTGCATTTAAACAGTAAGATGTGCTTTACATTTACACTTGGCCTTCTGTTATGGCTACAATGTCATCTGTTTCAATTAAGCTCTTTTATTTATTGATCTTTACAGTGTGTTCCCTAAGATAATAAAAGGAATACAAATATATGTAGTCAGTTTTATTCTAATGAGTCTTAATTCGTTATACAAAATTAAAAGTTTTAATTAAATATTTGTAGTAGAGAAACTCTTCTCTGTGCCATACGTAAAGATGAAAACATCTGGCATAAAATTGCTGTGCCGGTCTATGAGCTGGTCCAGATTCTGTCACATTCAGCAAAGGTACTGTTAAACTACAGTTCAACTCTATACATTAGGAATTTGGCTTCTGTTAGATGTTGAAGCATATACTTGCCTCTAAGGACACATTAAAACTCTTCAAAGTTGAATTATATTCAGACGAAGATCATCTAACTACTGTTGCTGAACAGGAAATGTTTATTTAATTGTCCCTTTCTGCCTCCATTAGTCAGTCCTTCAACTCACCTTTAAAACCTTCCCTACATTCTTGAGTGTTTGGTTATTTGCTTTTTAAAATATTCAGTGTCAGGACAAAAGTGCACAGTTTTAGTAATTGAGAAGGTGGGCAGACTTCTCCCCTTCTCACCTGCTTGATTCTGAACTGCAAGGCTGCCATGTCAACAACTTTGACTGCCAGACCAACGTGTTGGCATTAAACATCAAACTGATTTCATTTTTTACTTCATAAACTTTCTCATTGCTACTTTGCATTTTTCTTTACTAAAGCCCCTGTTAGTTAGTGAGTTTTTCAGTTCCTCCTTCATCTTTTCTTTCCCTGGTAGCTATGAGTGTTCCAGTAGATTGCATCATTAGGTTGGGCCCTGGGAGCTGGTGTGTTCTTTTCCAGGTGTCTGAATCAGCAGGCCAGAGACCACTGCTTGCCAGAAAATCACCATTGCTTCTAGGCTGACGCTTGCCTATTTGTTTTGATCGTCTGAGAGATGAGACTTTGTTTGCCAGAACTACGGTTGATAGAAATAGAAGGGTGCAGATAAGGAAAAGCACTGCAATTATAACCAAGCAAATTAGCATAGCCATTTTGTTGTTGTTTTCATCACAGACCTCTTTTTTGAAAATTTCACGGTGACCTTTGGTTGTGTTTTCCGTGCTCTGTACTGTTGGAGAACTGTTCGTGACGACGGAAGGTATATAAAGCTCCAGCTCTGATGGAGGCGTTAGAGATGGGACCTGAGAGGATGTTGCTATTTCAGTCCTGTTTATAACGTTACCTCTTTTATCTACTGCAGAAGTTGTAGGGCTTGTGTTAATGTTTTCATTTTGCTTTCTGCCCGGCTTATTTTGAATATCTGGATCCCGGACTGTAGTATTGTTAGCCCACAGATGGGTATAGTTTGCATTTATTCCAGGAGACCAGGAAAAAACCATTGTCATCAGAAGGGCAAGATGCAGGTAGAGTCCTGTGTGCTCCATGTCCGTGAATATGCTGGAAATCTGTTGGGATAGCAGGATAATTGGTTAATTTGGGAAAGAATAAGGGTTCCTGGTTGCTCTGATTGTAGTTAAAAATCGGACAAGTGAGCTACAAACTTGTGCCTAATATTTGCTATCCTGTTTGAGTTTCTTCTCAACTGACTTCTTTTTTCTGTTAGGCTGTGTATAAAGAAACCGTTTAATTTCTGTTATTCTCGTAAATGCTAGAAGTTAGCATTATAAATAACTGTGAATCATTTTAAACTGAATTCCGAGGTTTTATATAGCTTTCTCCCCGCCAGGCATACTAAACTTCAGCTTTGAGTCAGATACTTCTGCTTTGCTTTTTTGATTCCTCCTTTTTTTTTTTTTTTTTTTGGCCCCCAACCATTTAAGGATCTTTCTGGCAGAAACTCCCCACCCTCTAACAAATGTGTCACCAGTCTTTATAGTAAAGGAGAAATGTGGCCTTGAGCATTTTGCTTCATGTATGAAGAAAAGGCAAATGGCTTTTTTTGGTTTTTGTTTTGGGGTCAAGAAAGGGGAACTATAGCAACCAAAGGAAATGGATTTCAAATAGGAATTCAAGGTGTTTTTTTTTTCTTGTTGGGTGTTTATCTTGAAGCTTAGAATAAAGCTGGTACTTAGAAATATACTCCCGGTATTTGTGAAAGCAATCATATGGTGGTGGTTCTCTCTTTTCACCTGTATATCCCCTAACTTATTGTGGCTTTTTAAAAGCAAAGGCATGCCAGATTTCTTCTGAACAATCTAAAAAGTTAAACAAAAGTGACTTTTTTCATCATCATTTATGCCTCGCATTTTTTTTATTACTATTTTCACATAATTTTTTAAAATAAAAATTATACAGGGGCACTTGGGTGGCTCAGTTGGTTAAGCGACTGCCTTCGGCTCCAGTCTTGATCCTGGAGTCCCTAGATGGAGTTCCACATTAGGATCCCATCTCCATGGGGAGTCTGCTTCTCCCTCTACCTCTCTTTCTCTCTCAAATAAATAAATAAAATCTTAAAATAAGTAAATAAATAATACAGCAAAATAGAGAACATTAGGTTTGTGGGGATTTAGACTATGGGAATGGGAAATCAAGGCAGATCATTAAGTCTCAACATATAAATAAAAAAGATGAATTTTAGTTTCAGCTTCAAGCTCCTTAGAAGGCAGTACAAAAGGGGGACAAGTCTGTTCCTAATTCTCATCCACCCTATGGTTGAAGATTTAAATAGAACTGGAATATCTGTTCTAGGTACTGATAAACCAGCAGAAAAGATTTATCGCCATTATCAAGTCATCTCTTTTATAGTAATATTCTGTTCATCTGAGCTACTTTTGTAGACTATTTTACGTTAGCATTAAATAGAAACAAAACTACATTACTCTCCTGAGATTTACTCAGTAAAATTACCTATTTAAGAATTTTATTTTAGAGAAGTTCTCCAACTTGAATGTGCATGGGAGTCTTTTTGTTGTTGTTATTTTGTTTGTCTGTTTGTTTTTAATTGGATTCTGATTCTGTAGGTCTAGGAGGGAACTGAGATCCTGTATTTCTAACCTCCTCCCAAGTAAGACAGATGCTGGTGCTAGTCATACTTTTTTTGAGTTTCAAGGTTTTATTAGAAATAGTTGTTATATGTCATTGGATAAAATTTTTGTGCTATTGATAATACAGACATTAAATAACAAATGTGATATGTTGTTATACGAACAAAAGTAGCTTATAATAAACAATGGCAAATGGAAACCAGCCACTGACGTACTATTTCCTAAAGGAAAAAAACCTTTATTATGTGTTCTGGAATTAAGATGACTTTTTAGATTATGATCTTTAATAGACAGTTGAAGATATTACACACTGACTTCCATATAATAGTGTTCAGCTTCAGTTTTTAAGATAAATAACATAAATCTTGGTATACTTTATGATTCTTTCACAAAGAGAAATACTTTAAATTGGGTAAACAGGTAATTTCCATCTTTTCCTACTAGACTAGATTTCTGCATTCCATGATAAAATGATTTAAAGTGGGTTATTCTTACCCCATTAGTTCATTAACAATGTAGTATACATCATGGAACTTGTACACATTTTAGCAGTGCTTACCACGGGGTAGATAATAGGCCCGCTGTTGATTGTCTGCAGCCAGATGTACTGTCATCCCAAATAAACAAACTGTTAACAAAATGAGACTTTCTCTTGCCCTTACAAATGCCTGAGAATAGAGGACTGTCAGTGCATCCCTAATTTATGCCATGGAGGCCAGGTTACGTTATCAAAAGTTTTCTTTATCTGGTCATTTTCAATAAAATTTATAATGCCTAAGCATTTGTAATGAGAACTTTATTTTTTCAACTTCTTTATTAACGTAAAACTTTTTAGTTCACTCTGGAGTCTAAATTCAGATCCTTCCTAATCGTGATAAAAACTATGTTGATGATAAATCTTTCCATTTCTAACTTAAATGTTACTTAATAGGACAGAAAAAAAAAAACAGCATACATTTTCAATCACTTATGATTCTACTTTGTTAGTAAGATTCTTAGGTACTCTTTGAAAGCACTTCCTTGAACACTAGCTTGTACAAAGTTATGCGTGAAAAGGCGTAAGAAAAGCCAAATATATATGACCTACCTTACAAACTCTTGGTCAAAATCTGATTATAACCTGATTTTAATAAGCCACTTCTTTTCTTGTCTTGAAGCACAGCTTCCAAGTAATTTAAAGCAGGATAGACTTGGAGAATACGAACCTTAAAGTAAATCTGCAGTTTAAAAAAAAAAAGGGTATGTACAGCTAGCTTTCCACTTTTAAAACCAAACCACAGATGACACATTTCCTTTCTGCTGCAGCTAAAGCACATGTCACAGGGGGAAAAAAACCAAGGAGGGAAAAAAAAAAAAAAAAAAAAAAACAAACGCAAAAGTCCGACTTGTCCAGTTGGCCGCTGGCATGACAGGAGGCTTTGTATAACAAATCCCCGCCCCCAGGGCGGGGAGGGTTTTCCGCTCAGTGCCTTTTGACCTTATGCTCATTATATATGCCTGCGATGTTCTTTTGAATGACAGTATCATTCAAAAGAAGAGGGAATGGTACTTTTCCTACAGCATTAAAATCCCTAAAAATTTTATTTGTGTACCACAGAGTGATTTGATGACATAAGTTTGGAGACCCGGGGTATTGGTCAGATAATAGAACAGTGAAATACACAGCCAGCATCTCAAATTGTGGAAGTACAACAGTGATTTGAGAAAATATCTAGTAAACGTAGATGATATGGAGCAGAATAAGTTTTTATGTGGTTTAGTGTATACACACACAGACACACGTACACACGCTTTCCCCTCAAATGTCCTATCATCACTTCATATTCAGTATGTCTGAAATGGACTTGTTTTCTCTCCAGAAGTTACTGCCCCTCATGAGCCCTTTTTGTTCATGATAGCAGCATTCTTTGTGATCTCAGAGGCTTGGTATCTAGCAAGTCCTTTTAATTCAAGTCCTTTCTTTCAGCCCTGATTGGACCTTGGATCATGTTGGTCCTTCCTTCATATTCTTGAATTGATTTCTTTCTTCACTGTCACCATAGTATTCAGCTCCTTATTAGGCCATACCTAGACTACAGTATCTTTTTTTTACCAGCCCCCAGCTCCTCATAGAACTTTTATGTATCACTTCCTTTGATCATATCACCTCTTTCTTTAAAAAAAAAATAAAGTCGAACACCTACTTTATTGCTGAACCTCTCTGCAGATCACTCCAGGGCTCCAGGTGGGTCATTCCCATCCAAAGAGTTGGCTGGGGAAATTCGGTGGTCCTAGAGGCAACATCTCCAGCAGTGATTCAGAAATATTTGTGCATATAAATATCAGATGAGAAGGTTGTTTAAAAACAATGAAAATCGCCGGGGCCCACTGCACAGATCCTGTGTAGTAGAAATGGACTGCATTTGTATCAGGTACCACAGTTGACTCTGATGCTGGTGCTTCACAGAACATATTCTGAGAAATACTGGGTCTCTGGGAGAAAACTTGAACCTCTTAGTTTCAGTCCTTTCACAGTTTAACTATTGTGCATTTTTTCGAGCTCTATCCCCTTTTTTGAAAAATTAAACTTTCAATTTTATTTTTTGTTTTTATTTAAATTCCAGTTAGTTAACAGTGTCAGATTAGTTTCAGGTTTACGGTTTAGTGATTTAGCACTTAAAGTGCCCAGTGCTCGTCACAATAAGTGCCCGTCGTAATCCCCATCACCTGTTTAACCCACACCCCACCGACCTCCCCTCTGGGAACCATTAGTTTGTTCTCTGTAGTTAAGTCTGTTTTCTGGTTTGCCTTTCTTTTTTCTTCCCCTATGATCATTTGTTTTGTCTCTTAAATTCCATGTATGAGTGAAATCATATGGTATTTGTCTTTCTCTGACTTTTTTCACTTAGCATTATACTCTCTAGCTCCATATCCTTGCAAATGGCAAGGCAACATTCTTCTTTATGGCTGAGTAATATTCTATTGTATATATACCACTTTTTCCATTCATCCGTCGATGGACACTTGGGCTCTTTCCATAATTTCACAATTGTAGATAATGCTGCTATAAGCATCAGAGTGCATGTGTTCCTTCAAATTAGTATTTTTGTAACCTTTGGGTAAATACCTAGTAGTGCAATTGTCCGGCTTTATCTCTTAAAACTTCTGTAGGTGGTCCTTCATTCCAGCTAAACTAGCTGACTATTGCCTCAGGACATCTAGTTATCTGTTTCTTTTTTCTTTACCTCTCTCTTTTAGACCTGCTAGTCCTTCCTCCTGTTGAATTCAGAATTACTCCTACCAACTTCAGCCACATATTCTATGTAGTTTTCAGTGACTACCCAGTGTGTGTTCATCTCTCCCTCTTCTGACTTTTCTCTGCAATTCATTTGATAAGTGATTACATACTACCTCATACCTTTTCTTTGATCTTGAAGTATTTTATTTTAAAACTATTTAACTTGATTTTTATCTTCTTTTCCTGACAAGATTAAAAATTCTGAAGTAAGGATTTTTATCAGAGCCTATTTTATATTACTTACCAGAGTCATCAAGTATAGAACATTGGGCCTAATTAATATATAAGTTGTTCTGATTTGAAGTTCTAGTACTGTGTTCTTCAGGGCTTTCTGAGAGTCCGTCCTTTGGCTACTCACACTGCTCGGCATTCTTTTGAGTGTAAGCAACTTAGGACCTCATATGGCTTAATCAAGAAAATGGAATTCATTGGCTTATCAACAATATAGTCAAGGGTAAATTTGATCCCAGGAGAGGCTTCTTTATCTAGAGTTCAAATGAAATGGCTGGGCCCCAGTTTCTCTCTTCATTTCTCTGCTCTATTTCTTCAGTTTTTAGGCAGGCTTTCCCTTCATATCTCAAGGCATGACCTAACAGTGCCCAGGGCGATGTGTTCCTTTGTTTATAAACACCAGGAAAGAAGAAGTCTGAATTCCCAACTAAAGCTAAAGTTTCTGAATTGGGCCTCTTTGACCCTGGTTGTTCTGATTTGAGTTATATATCTGGTCATTGCTGAACCTCTCTGCTTAAGGTGGAGTCAACAAATTGACTAAAGCTACTCAGATCTCTCCAGGGCTCCAGGTGGGTCATTCCCATCCAAAGAGTTGGCCGGGGAAATTCGGTGGTCCTAGAGGCAACCAATCAGGGTTCACAGACTTTCTCTGATCGTCTGGGGAGTGCAGGTTTGTTCTTGCTCAAAAGTGTTTGAATTGGAGACTTATCTCTTTCAGTTTACTTCAGCCTTATTTCTCAATATATAAAGAATACCTGATTTCAAAAAACGGATTTAGATTTTGTGCAATCTTTTGTTATTACAGTTTTCTCTAGAAACCACATCAGAAAATTAAAGGAATAAAATAGATTAGAAGCCTCTGTGTATTTATTTATTCAGAATTCTGTTAATAATCTGTGTCCTTTTTTTTTTTTTTTGTCATCTTCTTTAGGTTTAAAACTGGTCAGATCAATGGCGATTTGCTGATATACCATGTCTTGCTGACTTTAAAGCCATATTATGCCAAGCCATATGAAATTGTAGTGGACCTTACCCATACTGGGCCTAGCAATCGCTTTAAAACGGACTTTCTCTCCAAGTGGTTTGTTGTTTTTCCTGGCTTTGCTTATGACAACGTCTCTGCGGTCTATATCTATAACTGTAACTCCTGGGTCAGGGAGTACACCAAGTATCACGAGCGGCTGCTGACTGGCCTCAAAGGCAGCAAGAGGCTCATCTTCATAGACTGTCCTGGGAAACTGGCCGAGCACATAGAGCATGAACAACAGAAACTGCCTGCTGCCACTCTGGCTTTAGAAGAGGACCTGAAGGTATTCCACAATGCTCTCAAGCTAGCTCACAAAGACACCAAGGTTTCTATCAAAGTAAGTGTCACTCCATGTTAGGTACATGATTTGTTACCCTGCTTGGTTAACCAGACTGCACCGGCCTCCCTAGATGCTCCCATAGTAGTAGATCAAATGTAAAGTCCAGATGGAGGAAGACTCAGCTTTCTGTCTTCACGGAGGTCCTGTGGAAGATAGGAGAAGAATACACTTAATATTCTAGGTTGCACTAGAGGCAGGGGAGTGTGGTAGAGACGGCAGTTGGCCATCTATCAGTCAAATATATGGGAATGTATGGAGGGTGGAAATTACCAGTTGAGAATCTTTCTGATTATTACATGCTTTTTGTAGAAGGAAAACATGAACCAGGATAAAACCAGTAATCGTCTGTGGGATTCTTCAACTTTTTAGGAAAAAAATTATATTTTTAAAAATGTTTTTAGAGCATTTGAGAGCATTTATCATGATAACTGTTGAGCCCATTTGAACATGTGGTAACTCTTCCTTAAATGGCAAACATGGTATTTGTTTGGTTGGTCCGTTGGTCGGTTTTCAGAGCCTCTTAAGAGTTCTGCACGGTGGAATTGAACTCTTCTTCACTCCACCCTCTCACCATCACTTTCCAGGTTGGTTCTACTGCTGTCCAGGTAACCTCAGCAGAGCGAACAAAAGTCCTGGGGCAATCAGTCTTTCTAAATGATATCTATTATGCTTCGGAAATTGAAGAGATCTGCCTGGTGGATGAGAACCAGTTTACCTTAACCATTGCAAACCAGGGCACACCACTCACCTTCATGCACCAGGAGTGTGAAGCCATTGTCCAGTCTATCATTCATATCCGGACACGCTGGGAGCTGTCGCAGCCCGACTCCATCCCCCAACACACCAAGATTCGGCCAAAAGATGTTCCTGGGACGCTGCTCAATATTGCATTACTTAATTTAGGCAGTTCAGACCCTAGTTTACGGTAGGTTTTTTTTTAAAAACTCCAACTTTTTTCAGGGTTTGTTGCTTTTAGAATGAGACCACTTAATAAGCTTTTAATACAGCCTCTACCTTAATACTCTAAATAGGAAAGTATGCTATATTGGTTAACCAGTGTGACCTCATCAGTTTGTGGGGTATTCACATGAACTGTGGAATTCTGAAAAGGGTGAGTCACACTAAACCAGTACATGTTCTTTCTCCAGGACACTTTCGTCTGAAACAGACTACATAGCAGTTTTGTTTCTGTGGCCCCCTCCATCCCCAAAAAAGCCTTTTTTTTTTTTTTTTTTAATCTATTCCTAAGTTTCTCCTTCTGTGTCCTCTAATTATCTTTTCCCATGTTCAGAAGTACATCACTATTAAGTTTCCTCACAGTCAAATTAGATTATTGTTTGACAAAGGAGTGCTTAAACTACAATAACTCAAACAGTAACACTGCATACTTTCCACCTATGTGACTTGAACAAAGTTCTTTAAAGAAGTCTTAAGACAAATGTAGATGTCATCTAACAGAATATAATCGGTTCTGTTTAGATTTAATAATCTGAACGTGAATGAGGAAGGAGCATGGCCTATGGGGTCAGTAGATTTGGTTTAAATCTAGATCTGCTACTATGTATGACTTTGGGCAAGGTATTAAAGTTCTCTGAGCTCTAGTTTCAAGATACGGGTAACAGTGCCTTTCCTATATACCTACAAAGGTTTCATAAACAGTATGTGTAGCAGTATATTTTAGCACCTAGCAGTTTGTGCTTGGTAAGTATTACTGCCTCCCAACTCCCCCTCCCACCTCTTCTGTCTCTGGCAATGTGTCTTTGCACTCCTTCCTTTATTTCTCCCCTGTGCTTTTCATGTTGGGATAATTCTTTGTCCCAGGTTCCTTGGGACTGTCAAGAGTTTTAGAGATACAAATTCTTAGCTCCAAAAAATCTTTCCTAGGGTGTAATGTAATGTATCACAGGTTCCTTGGAGATAATGAAAGCTAAGCATACACAATATTTTATACATAATTTCTGGGAGACCCATCCAGGTAAAAAAAATCTTGATTTCCCCCCCCTTTAAGAATCAGGACTCCTAAAAAGCCCACTTATAAAACTTGGGCTACATTACACCCTAGGGAAGATTTTTTGGAGCTAAGAATATGTATCTCTAAAAGTCATCCAAGGAACCTGTGATATCTAGGTGTTTTCTACCCAGTTTGAGCAGGCCCAGTTCTTAATAGCTGTTGCAATGTACAGAATAAAAGTCAATGTCAAAATAGTGTAACTCCAAATTCCTAAGAGTTAGTAAGAGATACACAAACTTAGAAACAATAATAGTAATAATCTCATTTTAGGAAAATAGAACTATAAAGCCTACCTTTAATTTGTAATTTAAAATTCCTCATAGAAGAATGCTAACGATGTTCTAACAGTTATTAGCTTGAATGAACCTGTATTCTCTTGTGAAATAAAGTGAACTGACAGCTTCTGCTTTTTGCTGAAGTATGTCATTCCAGAGAAAAAGCCTTTAGGCTGACTTAAATTTCAGTGGCATTTTGCCCCCATATGGTTGTTGCAAAAGTATATGGTAGCATGATGAAGGTTCGGAGGTCAGGGAAACCTGAAATTTGCTGAGCAATCAAACTATTCTCTTGCTGGAGAAAAAAAGAAAATTTGAAAATCAGGTGCAAGTTTTTTTGACTTGTGTCCTAAATTGCTTAAATATATTTTCAGACCTTTCTAAGGAAAGTTTTGGTTCTAATGGAACCTGGATGTATATCATTGTTTTTTTTTTTTTTGTTTTCAGTGGTTATGTATAACGGAAGGGGGGGACTTAATTATATTTGTTTTTGACTTCCAGTTTGGTATGTCTTGTAGGACACAAAGAAATTCAGTAGGTGCTTATGAAAGATTTTCACATTTTAATTTAATTTAATTTAATTTTTCACATCTCATTTCTCTTCTTATGATCCTCATTATAAGTGGATCTGATGAGAGGAGGAACCACAATTTGAGTTTTTGGCTTCATTGAAAAAATGATGAGCCTCATTCTAACTTTATTGATCCACCTTAGGACCATAAACCTCTCGTATTTTATATCGCAGTAAAATGTCTTTTAGGAAGGTCTTATATTTACCTGTCTTAGGAGCCTCACAGTGCTCTTCTGGTAATGTCAGAAACCTTCCTTGAATCCCTAAATGATGAAAAAAAAATCCCTAAATGATCAAGGCATATTTTGTGTTTACCATAGAATCATAACATCTTATTAATTATTAACTATCAATTAGAGAATTGATTGTACAATTTAAAAATAGTTGATTAGGCTTTGTAATAGAATCATAAGTTGTATGTTATGAAAAAAATTGGGAATTTTAAGAAAAAATAGGTCTTAAAACAACTTCATTTGTGTTTTCTTCTAGGTCAGCTGCCTATAATCTTCTGTGTGCCTTAACTTGTACCTTTAATTTAAAAATCGAAGGCCAGTTACTAGAGACATCAGGGTTATGCATCCCTGCCAACAACACCCTCTTCATTGTCTCTATTAGTAAGACACTGGCAGCCAATGAGCCACACCTCACCTTAGAATTTTTGGAAGAGTGTATTTCTGGATTTAGCAAATCTAGTAAGTAATAATTTTCTTTAATACTAACAATGATTCTAAGAAGATTCAAAGAAAATCATTTCAGAATTTGCCAGTGAAATCATAATTGATTATATTTTCAGTTCTTTATCTCTTCTAAGAAATTTTCATTTGCTGTACTCTGCAACTAAAGAAACTCTGAAGGAACTTCCTGGTAGACAACGTTGAGAAATCCACCAAAATTCTGGCCATAAAAGCAGGGTGGCAAGATTTTTGATACTTTACATGTCTCTGGGCCACTTACAAACTATTTTTCACACTGTTTCAGTTTAATTGGCTTCAAGATTTCTCTTAGCAGATTATTCCAAATGAGTGAAGTCTCTTTGATTTTAAGGAAATAGTAAGTTTCTCTTTTCGTTAGGTTGACTTTGAACTGTGATTTTATGTCATGTACAGTTCCTGGAGAACGCAGTGACACACTATGCAGGGTCCAGAGTCATCTCCTGACTTGGCTTTTAATAACTCTTACAAATTTAATATCCACTCTTTCCATTTATTCATCTTTATACCCTGTTGTAGTATAAATGTTGCTCTTCCTCCAGCTTATTTCCTGACATTTTCTTCCCTCCCATTTCTCTCTCCATAATACAAAAAACTTTTTTCTGCATTCAAACGTATTTTTTTTTAAGATTTACTTCTTTATTTGAGGACAGTAAGATAACCTATAAAAGGGCATGTGCATGCACATGAGTTGGGGGAGGGGCAGAGGGAGACAGTCTTTAAGGTGACTCCCCACTGAGTGCAGAGCCAAAGTTGGGGTTCATGACCTATGAGATCATGACCTGAGCTGAAACCAAGAGCTGGATGCTTAAACAACTGAGCCACCCAGGTGCCCCTCAAATATATTTGATTCTTCAGCTAATTAATTGAAAGCTTTGACAATTCATCAAGTCCAGATAACTGTATATATTTACTTATAATAAGAGATGTAGGAATATAACCCTAAAAAGAAAATGTGTTAAGACTGACAAAATAAGAAAAGCATAAATCTTTATTGAGAAATATTTTTTAAAGATTTGAGTGAATGAACCGTATGTTGTGTTCCTGGACAAACAGTTCTTCCCACTTCCCAGATTACTATAAATTCAATGCAATCCCATCAAAAGAGCTATAGGATCTGAGGACTAAGAATGAGTAGAACTGGGGTGCCTGGGTGGTTCAGTTGGTTAAGTGTCCCACTCTTGATCTCAGCTCAGGTCATGATCTTGGGGTCCTGCGTTTCCAGCCCAGCATTGGGCTCCACGCTGGGTATGGAGTCTACAGAAAGAAAGAGAGAAAGAGAGAGGGAGGGAGGGATGAAGGAGGGAGGGAGGAAGAAGTAGAATTTAAAATGATTATAAATTTCACTTGAAACAACAAGAATAGTTAAGAAAATGTTGAAAGAAAAACTGAAAGATACTTGTTGCAGACGTTTGAACATGTAACAATACAATAATTAAAACAGAAGTGTTAAAGAATCAGCAGTCACATCAGTTTAAGAAAACAGATTGATAAAGAAGCATCACAAACTGACGGGGGAAAGATTAAATCATTTAAACATTTAAACAGTGAGACTGGGAAATGAATTAAGTTGGATCTTCATCTTCACCCCAGACCACAACATACCAAAATAAGGTCTAGCTGTATTTAAGAATTGAATATAAAGGGGCGCCTGGGTGGCTCAGTGGGTTAAAGCCTCTGCCTTCGGCTCAGGTCATGATCTCAGGGTCCTGGGTTGGAGCCCCACATTGATCTCTCTGCTCGGCAAGGAGCCTGCTTCCCCCTCTCTCTCTGCCTGCCTCTCTGCCTACTTGTGATCTCTGTCTGTGTCAAATAAATAAATAAAATCTTAAAAAAAAAAAAGTTGAATATAAAAGCTGGAACCATTAAAAAAAAAAAAGAGGAAGCAGAATATTTAATTGCTTTCTGGATGATTAAGGACTTACAAAGTAAAAAAGTGGTAGATGGAAACAAGGGAAATGGTGAGCATAAATGATTAAATAAAACTTCAGAACATCTCTATTTCAGAAACATAAAGAAAATAAAAGATAATAAAAACTAGGAGATATGCTTGCAGCAAATATGAGAAAAGATTAATATCTTTAATCATGAAGAGTTCTTACAGATTAATAAAAAATGGATCAACAGTAGCATGCAGGTCATGCTAAAAAAATATATTTTAAGAAGTTCACTAATAAAATCAAAGAAATAAAAACAAAGAATAGTAAGGTAACATTCAATTATCAAATCGGCAAAGGGTTTTTTTTTTTAAGATTTTATTTATTTATTATACCAAGAGAGACAGTGAGAGAGGGAGCACAAACCAAGGGAGAGGGAGAAGGAGGCTTCCCGTTGAGCAGGGAGCCCAATGTGGGGCTCAATCCCAGGATTCTGGGATCGTGACCTGAGCCGAAGGCAGACACTTAACAACTGAGCCACCCAGGCACCCCTGGCAAAGGGTTTTTTCCCTTTGTTTTTAATTCAGTGTTGATGGTCTATGGAATTTTGAATAGGGGCAGTTTTCTGAGATGGCACTTGGGACATGGATATCCAGACACCCAAGAGTGTTCATATCTTTTGGCTTCATGATTCCACCTTTTAGAATTTATCCTAAGGAATTAGTGTTCAGATGTTTATTATAGCATTACTTTTTATTTAAATTTTTTTTACTTCAGGTATATCCTGTCAGTAAAGTGCCCAAATCTTAAGTGAACAGCTTGATGAATTTTTATGTGTGAATACATCACAAAACCCCCTCCCACATCAAGATACAGAACATTTCCAGCATCCAGAAAGCTGTCAGTACCATCCCCTCACCAAGAGTAACCATTATTTAGAGAAATTTTTGTGTCTTTCTCTGAACTTCAAAATAAAATATTAAAACATGTTTGAACTTTGAAGAAGATATTCAAAACATACTGCATAGACAGCATGGTCCTCATTTTTGTGGAGGCGTTGGGGTGGGTTTTATGTGTCTGTACACACGTAAGTACACATCATCTCTACATAGCTTTGAAAGCCTGATGGGAGATGAGATGATACACCAGTATATTAATATCAGTTTCATTTTTGTGGTGATGCTTTCCTTTCACCTAACTTCCTATGATTGCTACATATTCCTACATACAATTGTTACATACAATTAGAGTAAAACTTATTAAAATTTTCAACTAGGAGAGAAATGATTAAGAGGAAGAAAAATAAGATAAAACTTTTCAAATATTGGCCAGCTGGCTTTTAAGATTACTTTCTTCATGGTTTATTCTCTTCACCCCTATCTTTACTATATTGGTCAAATCTCTTTTCTCCAGACCTGATGCTAGGTAATGATCTTTACCTTTTACCTTCTTTTCTCCAATTCTCTATATTTTTAGATAACTGTTGATGTAATTTTCATTGACCATCTATGCTAATAATGTATTTTTTTTCCAGGTATTGAATTGAAACACCTTTGTTTGGAATACATGACTCCGTGGCTGTCAAATCTCGTCCGTTTTTGTAAGCACAATGATGATGCCAAACGACAGAGAGTGACTGCTATTCTTGATAAGCTGATAACGATGACCATAAATGAGAAACAGATGTACCCATCTATCCAAGCCAAAATATGGGGGAGCCTTGGGCAGGTATTGAGTTTGCTCAGATATTTGTCTAGTACCTCTGTAGTGCAGATGTTAATCTCATACCCCCTCTGTGCAAAATATTGTACTGGGCACTAGGGATATAGCTATAGAAAAGACAGTCTTCTCTTTCAAAAGTATGCAGATACTCCCCTAATTCTTTTTTTTTTTCTTTTTTTAAAGATTTTATTTATTTGACAGAGAGAGACAGCGAGAGAGGGAACGCAAGCAGGGGGAGTGGGAGAGGACAAGGCAGGCTTCCCGCCAAGCAGGGAGCCCGATGTGGGGGCTCCATCCCAGGACCCTGGGATTACGACCAGAGCTGAAGGCAGACGCTTAACGGCTGAGCCACCCACGTGCCCCGACACTCACCTAATTCTTGATTTGGTTCAGAATTGTAGATGTCTAATGCGTGTTTCAGAGCTAGGAAAAAACTAATTATTTTAGTACTCTTTTCCATGGCATAATTATATAGAATTTAACTGTAAAAATCTGATGTTGTTTCTAGCAAATAGTGGTTTATTTTATTTATTTATTCAGCATGAGGAGTGGGGAGGCGAGTGGCAGGGGGAGGGGCAAAGGGAGAAGGACAGAGAATCTCAAGCAGTCTCCAAGTCCAGGTCAGAGCCCAATGTGGGGTTCAGTCTCATGACCTGAGCTGAAATCAGTAGCCGGATGCTTAACCAACTGAGCCACCCTGACACCCCTGAATAGTGCTTTATAACATATTCTAGTACTTACATACCACAGATATCAGTAGATGTTTGTTAACAATACTATTTCAGACACATTTCGTTTATAGTTCTAGCACAAGAATACGAGTATTAAAATATAGAGTACAATGTAATGTTTTTTATCTGACAAGAATTGTGCACATCATTTCTTCAAAGTAGTCACTTAAGGCAGCAATACCCTTACTCAAACAATGCTGTGACTCTTCCAAATAATTTGAAATGACCATAGAGCCAGTTTTATGGCGCTACAAAATATCCCAGTACTCGATGTCATTTCCCATATTTTAAAATAATACTTTCTTACAGTAATCGTACATTACTATCTTAGGAGAGAACAGAAGTGCTTTGCTAGTGGATGAAAATAATACATGTGGAGATTTTAAATTTTTGAATATTGGTCCCTTAATCTCTGAAGCAATTGAGTGAATAACTTCATCCTCCTTTGGGTATTTAATGATAAATTTACTGACAGGTCTCTAAATAAAAGTTAGTATTTTGGAGGCTTCAGGTGGAAGACAATTTTCATGTTGATTGGGCTACTGCTTTTGAAGTATTTTTAAAGTAAAAATGAAGTTGGCAGAGTGAATGGCTAAAACATGTTATTTTCCCCTGTGCCACTAGATTACAGATCTCCTTGATGTTGTACTGGACAGTTTCATCAAAACCAGTGCAACAGGTGGCTTGGGATCAATAAAAGCTGAGGTGATGGCAGATACTGCTGTAGCTTTGGCTTCTGGAAATGTGAAATTGGTTTCAAGCAAGGTAATCGACTTTTCCTTTGCCTTCTGGACTGTGGCATCCTGTGTCTGTTTTTATGGCCAGAGGGTTGTTTGTATTTTAGCTAGTCATTTTAAACTTAAACTGAAATTTTTTGTGTGAGAAAACTCTGTTTTAGCCCCCGTGTTTTTTAAAATCCCGTTTCCTTACAGGTTATTGGAAGGATGTGCAAAATAATTGACAAGACATGCTTATCTCCGACTCCTACTTTAGAACAACATCTTATGTGGGACGATATTGCTATTCTAGCACGCTACATGCTGATGCTGTCCTTCAACAATTCCCTCGATGTGGCAGCGCACCTCCCCTACCTCTTCCACGTTGTTACTTTCTTAGTAGCCACAGGGCCACTCTCCCTTAGAGCTTCCACACATGGACTGGTCATTAATATCATTCACTCTCTGTGTACTTGTTCACAGCTCCACTTCAGTGGTAAGTACCAGAAAGTACTTTGTGTTTTGCAGTCCATATCACCAGGTTGGCATACATTATCTTACTCACTATTACAGTACCTTTAATGCTAGCCGTTTTATTGAAGCCCATGATAATGACATGAAATATTATCTGAAAGAAAAAGAATACGTAATTCCATTCTGTTTCAAGGTATAGCAGAGATTTTCTTTTAAGATTCAGTTATTAGAGTGAGTGAGCGGGGGGTGGGAGGGCAGAGGGAGACAGGGAGAGAGAGTCCTCAAGCTGACTTCCAGTGGAGCCCGACATGGGGCTCTGTCCCATGACTCTGAGATCATGATCTGAGTCGAACACTTAACTAACCGAGCCACCCAGGTGCCCCCTTACAGCAAAGATTTTCTATGTGTGTTTGTCCGGTGGGCTCCTGTAGGTACCACAGAAGTTAAAGACGCCACAGCAGTTGACGGTGTTACGTTACTGGCACGAACTTGTAGATAATGGAGCCAAAGCAGTGAGCATTGAGCAGAATGTACTAGAGGGATGGTGTAGGGAGCATGGTGATGTAGTTTTGATATGATATACAAATTTTCTAAAAGCAAAGTGAAATTGAGCACTTTAGAATTGAAAAGTTAATATCTTTAAAGTCTTTCCTTGTTCCTTTTTTCTTTTACAGAAGAGACCAAGCAAGTACTAAGACTGAGTTTGACAGAGTTCTCATTACCCAAGTTTTACCTGCTGTTTGGCATTAGCAAAGTCAAGTCAGCTGCCGTCATTGCCTTCCGCTCCAGTTACCGGGACAGGTCATTCTCTCCTGGTTCCTATGAAAGGGAGACTTTTGCTTTGACCAGCCTGGAAACAGTCACAGAAGCTTTGTTGGAGATCATGGAGGTACATTAGGCAAAATGATAGGAAAGTGAGATCTTTTTTTAAATCCACTAGTACTGTGAAGAAGAAATATTAGTTTATCCTGCTGCTTTATGCTTGAGGCTTAAATAAAAACACTCCCATGGAACGCGCTTATTGGTAATATATATGTCATTTATTTAACTACATTACAATGAACCTTATTTAAATGTCTCTAAAAATATTTATGTACATAAAAATATTTAAGACTATCCTTTTTTTAAGGCATGTATGAGAGATATTCCAACTTGCAAGTGGCTGGACCAGTGGACAGAACTAGCTCAAAGGTAGGCCCCAAATAAATTTAAGCTGTAAAAGTTTGTGTATTGTTAAAAAGATAAATACTACTGCATAATCAGTATTTTAATTAATTATTTAGTATATATAAACACAAATGTTTTTCATAAAGTCTTTGGATTTTTTACTTGCAGATTTGCATTCCAATATAACCCATCGCTGCAACCAAGAGCTCTTGTTGTCTTTGGCTGTATTAGCAAACGAGTGTCTCATGGGCAGATAAAGCAGATTATCCGTATTCTTAGCAAGGTATATCCCCCTCCCTCTCTCCCAAATATTTGTGGTTCTCAAGTTGTAAAGCATACCTTTGTTTAAGGGACATCTAAATTTGAATTTAATAAAATATCTTGTATATTGCTTGTTAAATCTTTAAACAATGGATTGAATTTTTCTTTATTATAATTTTTGAAGTGTAAGAGACCTCTAAAGAAGATATGTTAAAATATGTATTGTCTCTTTTGCTAAGAGGGTACTCTCAGTATTTTATCAGTTTTCAAAGCATTTAACTATATGGTTAAACTAGCCTTTAGTTTAAGTAATTTACATAATTTAGTAAAATTATGTAATATGTAATGAATAAGCACAATGTATTGTTTTAAAATATAATATAGAAATTTTTTTAAAGATTGTATTTATTTATTTGACAGAGAGAGACACAGCAAGAGAGGGAACACAAGCAGGGGGAGTGGGAGAGGGAGAAGCAGGCTTCCCACTGAGCAGGGAGCCCTATGTGGGCCTTGATCCCAGGACTCTGGGATCATGACCTGAGCCGAAGGCAGATGCTTAACAACTGAGCCACCCAGGCGCCCAATATAGAAATACTTTAAAATGAAAATCCAAATGACCTATTTACCAAGAATACCATAGCATTGGAAATGATTCTAGCACTTACAAAATGAGGAATTGTTCTGAATGGATTGTGAGATTCAGTTTAGGAGTTAATGTTTTATTTCAATGAAAGTAAAATAAAAAATTCTGTTTCCCTAAAAGGCGCTTGAGAGTTGCTTAAAAGGACCTGATACTTACAACAGTCAAGTTCTGATAGAAGCTACAGTGATAGCACTAACCAAGTTACAACCACTTCTTAATAAGGTAATTACTATATAGAAAATGAGTGCATTCATTTTGGGTATCAGTATTAAATGTTACTATATTTTGTTTCAAAGAATTCAGAAAGTAAATTGGACTAAGAAGAAGTTAGAAAGAAAAAGCTACCGTTAAAGTAGAACTTCCTTGTCTTTAAATTTAGTTGTTTGAAGAATTTACATTAGCGGAAGAGTAAGTATGGAGAGTATGGTCTCAAGATCTTGTAAGTTTTTGTCTCCTCGATTGCTAAAGGAAAAATAGGTATATATTCTTAATTCTTTTATCCAGTAAGTATTCGCTGAGCATCTGCTATGTGCCAAGTACCATGTTAGGTGCTAGAGATGTAGAACCTGAACAAAACTAGGAAGACTCCCTGCCCTCATGGAGCTTATGTTCTTGGGGTGAGTGTGGGAGCTGGAAAGGGAATAGGGAGAAAACAAAGTAAGTAAAATACATAGTATGCTAGTTCATGATCATTACTGTGGAGGAATGTAAAGGTGGGGGAGGTATACCTGATCATCCAGAGAGTCTGGGTGGCAAACGAAGATGGTACTGAAGAGGAATAAAATGATGCAGCCCCTGGTTTTGGATGGTCTGAGCTCATCTCAGCTTTGTGACCTGGGGCAGGTCATTTAATGTATCTGGACATCATATTTCCACATTGATAAAATGAGTTAACTAGACTAGATGATGGCAGAGTATTATTTTCCAGCTCTGAAGTTGTGTAATTATGTGAATTGAATACAAAGATAGGCCAGATTTGAGGGAGATTACAGAGAAATAAATACCTGTATGTTCCTCGTATTGAGTTATATGTTCTACAGACAGATCTTCTAATTCTAAATT
This sequence comes from Lontra canadensis, assembly GCF_010015895.1. Lineage (NCBI taxonomy): Eukaryota > Metazoa > Chordata > Mammalia > Carnivora > Mustelidae > Lontra > Lontra canadensis. The sequence goes on from NW_022631157.1 coordinate 1,577,349, forward strand.
GCACAAAATGGTTCTTTCATCCTCATCTTAGAAGTTAAAATGAGGCTCAGAAGGACTAAGCGACTTGACCAAGGTCACATACCTAATAAGACAGAGCCAGGATTCTCTTCCAAGGCTGTCTGACTCTAAAGTCTATGAATTTTTGCATATACCACGTTGCTAAATAGGGGTTCCCCAAAATACATAACTTTAGTTCAGAACAGCAAGAGATACTATATTAGTAAGGGTGACAAGAAAGTTAAAAGGGTAGAGTCTAAGCTAAAGTTAAAGATACAGCTGGGCTTTAGTGTCAAGAAAGGGAAAAAGCCTTGCATAGCAAATGAACTGCAGGGGATCATACAGGGATGCTGAGACAATGAAAGGATGGTGGGTAGACCATTCTAGTAGTGTGGAGAAACTTTTCAGGAGAATAGTGAGACAGAAGATTGTAAAGATTGGATAGAACTAATCTAACATTCAAGATTCTTCAGAAGGGAGTTTGGAAATGTACCTATATGTTTTCAAGCAGATGAGTAGTGTGACAAAAGGAAGACTTAGAAGGGTCCTTCTGGCAGTAGTGTACACAGCAGATTGGAGTAGGGGGAGACTGGAAGCGAAAATAATGCACATTTAAAATAAGGAAGGTTGGCATAGAATAGTGTCATTAGCAATAAGCAAATACAAAAGAGACTACTTTGGAAGAATTAATGAGACTTGGTGACTGGAGTTTGGAATCAAAGAACAGGGAGAAATCAAAGGAGAAGCTAAGGTTCTCAGCCGAGCTAACAGTGTTTTTAGTTACACACATGGAATAGATGAAGAGCTTACCCATATACTTAATTTCTCCAAAAGAGAAAACATGCTTAATTTGGGGGATAATGTTTTATCCTGTGATGTGTTTCGAATGAGACTGTTTGTGGTTCATCTCACTAATCTGGAATGCATGGCCTTTGCCAGGACTCCCCTCTGCACAAAGCCCTCTTTTGGGTCGCTGTGGCTGTGCTACAGCTCGATGAGGTCAACTTGTATTCAGCAGGCACCGCGCTTCTGGAACAAAACCTGCACACCTTAGACAGTCTGCGGATATTCAACGACAAGGTAAGCAAGCTTTGGGTTGGCGTTCCTAGAGTCTGCATATTTAGAATTCCTCTCTCTTTTATTGTTGGCCTTTTAAAATCAGAAGAGGTCTATAACTTCAATATGCATTTCTGTAATGCAACTTACTGTGAGTATAGTTCCTTAACAGCTCATTAAAAAACTTTAAACTTTTCTATGTACAAATAGCGGGAACCAGTACTCACCCAATACTGGTAAAGAGAATAGGGATAAAAAATACTGAGTAGTAATAGTAGCTACTAGGCTAAGCCTTATGCTGTGTTCTGCCCTACTGTGCACTGCACAGTCATTATTTGTGATTTCACAACCCAAAGGTAAAGGTTAGCATTCTCTATCCTCCATTTCACGTATGAAGAAATAATCTAAAAATAAGCTTATTTTTATTGAATAATGGTTCTTAATGAGGAAATAGGTTGGAGAGTCCAAAGGAAATGTTTGGGTACCTAATTGTACTAGTTTTTTGTTTTGCCTAATCCCACTTTGAAATATACCATTTGCACCCTTCTTAATATTTATCAACCTTGACGACTCAGGTTGGATTTTGGTGTATAGAGAAGGGGACATAAGAGTATGAAGTGATATTCTTTTTGTCTTTGGAGAAGAATGAGTCTAGGAGAAAAGAGAAATTTTCTTAAAGAGAGATACATGTTTATAACAAGAGATTTACTTGAAGTGAGCTTGATCAAAGCTGTGAGTAGAAAAAAAAAAACAGAGAACAGGAGCATGGTTTTAAGTGTGAAGATACTTGGGCTAAATTAAACACTGTTTGATTAATCTGCCATTTGTGGTGTAGACTTGAAATAGCTACCTTGAAGTTTATCTGTCAGGCCTCCATTTTACAAAATAGAAAGGAACAAAGAAGTTAAATAACTTGTCCATATTTGTACATCTGATTCGGAACTAGAGCCCCTCTTTTCTAATCCCCATTGCTCTTTTCTGGGGTTGTCTTGGGACAGTGGTAGTCCGAGAGATAGCTAGATATTGGCTATTTGTATGGATATAAAAATATTTGTAAATGAAATGTTTGTCTAGGAGTATCTGTCTTGGTATTTTCATTGTCAGAACAGCCCCATAGCAGTAGCTAATACTTACTTCAGTGCCCCCAGAATACTAGGAATCAGAGTTAATAAAGCCTATTAAAAGTCTCCAGCATGTAAGATGAATAAGGTCTGATGTATAACATGGTGACTGTAGTTGGTAACATTATAGTGTATAATTGAAATTTGCTGAGAGAGTAGAACTTTAAGTTCTGTATTTAATGATTTAATGTTGTCACCAGAAGCGGCGGTGGGGGTAGCTGTAAATAAGCGAGGTGATGGATGTGTTCATTACCTTCATGGGGTAGATCGTTCCCCAGCACATATGTATATCAAATCATAATGTTGTACGCGTTAAATATCTTAGAATTTTATTTGTCAGTTATTATACCTCATTAAAGCTGGAAAAAATTGTACATATAGCAAGTTAATAGGTAATCATACTTTATATAGTATTTATATAGTATATAAAATACTGCATTTTTATTTAACTATAAACTGGACATCTTTCTAAGCATATATACACACATGTACACGTGTGCATGAACATGTAATTCTTTCTCATGGCTGCAGAGTATTTTACATCATGCACGAGCCACGATTTTTCAACCATTTGCCCATTGATGAACAATTGAATTGTTTCTATCTTTTCTTCTTTTCTGTTTTAAACAGTGCTGTTCTAAACGTCTCTCTATATTTACTTTAAATGCTCATATTTTTCTTTCTTTGAGATAGAAATGTAGATAACCTGAGCTCAGGCTCTGAACACCTTCAGTTGTTTGCTTTTAAAAATCTCTGTTCAAGAGTGAATCACTGGGCTTTTTTAAAAAATGCAATTCCTAGGCTTTACCCAGCAACCTTAAAGCAGATACTCATCTCTAGTGACTTTAAAGCAGGTGTACTTGGAGCCACACTTTAGGAAACACTGTTAAAATCTTAACTATCGTAGGCAAGTTGCATGGCATTTTTAAGTTTCAATTTCCTTGTTTTCCCATACTAGAATGTAAAATCCACCAGGGTGAACAGTTTTTGTCTGTTTAGTTCACTGATGTACGTGCAGAGCCTAGAACCATGCCTGGCACATCAAAAACACATGATAAGTACTGAATAAGTAAAAGAATGAATGAATGAATCTGTGAAATGGAGCTAGTATTGACTGCACAGGATCACTTTAAGGTTTCAATACAGTAACACGTCTAACATTATTGTATACTGCAGGCACTCAGTAAATACAAACTCTTTGTTTTCTTGAATTTATAGTCATAGTTTACAAAATGCCCACTACAATTCAATGGATGTTCTTACTTAAAACAACAATAATTATAATCTTTAAGAAGTCACCAGGATATAAATTAATGGTCCCTTATTTTGCATCATAAATCAAAGCTATTTTGTCTTCTGTCATCTTATTACTAATATATTCTTGATTGTCTCACACTTATTTATTTGTGGTATCTTAAATGGTCTATGGTTTTCTGTAGTCCTCTGAAAATAATTTCTCTTCACTTGAAAGGGTTACTTAACTTATCATAGCTACTAACACAGTCATAAACCAGTAAGTAAAGTTCTTGTGTGAACCCCATCAACCATATTCTGATTATCTTTACTAGAGTCCAGAGGAAGTATTTATGGCAATCCGGAATCCTCTGGAATGGCACTGCAAGCAAATGGATCATTTTGTTGGACTCAATTTCAACTCTAACTTCAACTTTGCACTGGTTGGACACCTCTTAAAAGGTAGAGGCCTTGTGTCAGAATATTTTTAGGAAATGATATCAGGAAGCCAGAAGTAGCTAAAATTGTTATTGGAAATTAGTTGATGTAATTTGTCTTATTTAATTTGTCTCATATGTCTTACTTTTTTTTTTTTCCCCAGATTATTTCAGAGAGAGAGCTCGAGGGAGGCAGAGGGTGGGCAGGGAGGGGCAGAGAGAGAGAGAAAGTGAGAATCTCAAGCAGACTCCCCACTGACCCTGGAGCTCAGTGCGGGGCTCAATCCCACAACCCTGAGTTCATGACTTGAGCTGCAACCAAGAGTCAGACGCACAACCCACTCAGCCACACAGGTGCCACTCGTGTATCTTACTTTAAATGCGGATATAGCTGTCTTATTGAGCTGTTTTACTCAGTATATATTTTAATAGAGCCTAATTGCTGTGTAAATTATCCAATTCCCTTTAAAATGCAACAAAGGAGTTGATTCTTGAAATAATCCTAAATACTGGACTTTCTAATAGCTGTATTATTAGTTAACACTACGTATCTTTTTGATTATTTAAAATAAGACAGACTGCAAATCAATAAATGATGTTACTTGAGTAACTTATGTTAGAATATGGTATCTTAGAGATTTGATCACAGATTTTCTTCAACTTGTTTCTAAGGTATTATTGCTCAGTCACATTGTTACATATCATAGCACCTCACCTTTCTTGTACCCCATCCTCATCCCTTCAAATTTCTGATTTGCTGATGGCAGTGGTCTCCTAGTCCTCGGTGCCAGCTTACTCACTGCCTCTACTGGCTTCACTCCCCACTCTTGACTCCACTGTGGGTTAGCTTTGGTTTACTAACATGGAACAGCCATGGCCAGAGACTATGGCTAACAGGAACAGCACATAGTGGTAAGTCAGAGGCAAAGGCAGTGTAAATAAGGCTTGGGATGAGCAGCTGGCATGAACCAGTGGTCTTAAGCAGCACTGGCTTTGGCTTATGTTAGAGACACAGTTGGAGACTCAAGCTCTAGCTTGTGTCTGCAGTTTTGTAAAACAATGGATATGATTCTTAGGCTTGAGGGATCATGAAGGTTCTCCCAGTTTTTACCTGACAGGTGTATGTACACCCACTACTGTCAATGTAAACATTTGATTTCTTTACCTTATGAAATTCCTGGAGAAATATTAATAGCTTTAATCTCTAAAGTGAATAGGGATTGCTCAAAAGATACTACACTTACTATAGGATACCAAAAAGAAAGATTCATGAGGCTGATAAAGTGCTTGCTGATTCTGTATTTCAAAGAGTACCAGATATTTTCAGTGTACAAATTCCCTTCTTTAAAACGGAGTAGCGCTGGGGCACCAGAGTGGCTTGGTTGGTTAATCTGCCTTCAGTTCAGGTCATGATTCCAGGGTCCTGGGTCTGCGCCCTGCAGCAGGCTCCCTGCTCAACGGGGAGTCTGCTCCTCCCTCTCCCTTTGCCCCTCCCCCCCAACTTGTGCTCTAGCTGGCTCTCTCACTCTCAAATGAAGAAATTAAAAAAAAATCTTTAAAATGGAGTAGTACTAATGATTAAAGGCTGTCCAAAACCAAGCTTACTCTGACCAAACCTATTCTTTGTTCTGAGAACATATACATCCTATAGCATTAGCTTTTTTTCCTTTAATTAGAAAAAAAGAATTTTTAAGAGGTAGAACACTGTTTTCAAAAGATATCTTAAGGTGAGCTCAAATATCTAGTTTTTTTTTAAATCTCTGCACTGCTTTAGTGAATGGAATGTCTGAAACAGCATCCATCCTTCCTTATTTTCCTCCCTTTCAGAGAATAGTATTCTCTTCTACACATGTTTGGTACTTAATCTTCCATGTAATTAACTATTAACGTACGTATGTTTCACCTTCCCAAACAGTTGTTCTCAGAAGGCAAGAGTTATCCCTATGTTTCCTATCCTTGCAGGGTTGCTAGTCAGTAAGAGCTCAAGAAGTAGTTGTGGAAAGAATGGATTAATGTCTTGTTTTATTTTTTGTAGGGTACAGACATCCTTCACCTGCCATTGTGGCGAGAACAGTCAGAATTTTGCATACACTACTAACTCTGGTTAACAAACATAGAAACTGTGACAAGTTTGAGGTGAACACACAGAGCGTGGCTTACTTAGCAGGTAAAGACTCAAAATAGACAAAATCAATCTTACCACATCTCTATCTAAGGACTGCCCAGATGACACAGACACCGGTCGATCCTTCAGCTGGCTGCTTGGCAGGGCAAAGAGCTCAAAAACCGGTCCTGTGGTGGTGGTTATGATTTTGAAAGTTTTGCCAAAAAGATTTTACCTCATAAAAGAATTTGCTTTAGAGTCTGAATATGTTCCTTTGTCATCTTTGGTCCCTTTGGCAGTGCGTGGTTCCCTGTTGTTATAAAATCTAAAAGCTTCAGCCTGGCATCCTGGGCTCTTCAGCAGCTCTCCTAATTCTGCTGTCTTTCCCTAAATCTCATAAGCCCCACTTTTTATTACCCCTCCAGACGGAAGAGCTAGTTTAAGCCCATCTACTTGCCTTTCTGCCTCTTTCGTATGTATTCCTGATGCCATTTGCTTTACTTGGAATTTCTGCCCATCCCCACTATCCCGTTAAACCTTCGCATTTTCTCTTACCCAGTCTGTGGTTCCTCACTCAGTAACACTTAGCATCTATGTATGATACAGGTCTTGAATGTAGTTGTTCAGAGGAAAGTGTTGATTTCCAGTTTAGCAGACTACAGTTTGTGGCAGTTTTTTTTACCTTGGGCAGATCATTTAACATCTCAGAGTATTATTCTTTTTCTGAAAAATGGACCTTATAGTACTAGTCCTGACTACATTCTGTGTTTGTTGAGATCAAATTTACATCATAGCACCTGAGAAATACAAGATTCTTTATAAATCTCCATATATTTCATGTTTACAAAGTCTTCCAGAACAGACCATGAACCCTTTAAGGTAAGAAAGTCTGTCCTAAGGGGTCTTACCCTTCACACTCTCTAGGGCTCTTTATCTGCATGTCTAATAGGTATTATTCTCTTAAAGAGGTTGTAAGCAATGTATCCTGTTTTAAGTCACACTTGGAATTTTTGTTAAATTTCCTAAACTTCCTTCTTTTTCCTTTTAGCCTTACTCACAGTATCTGAGGAGGTTCGAAGTCGCTGTAGCCTAAAACATAGAAAGTCTCTTCTTCTTACTGATATTTCAATGGAAAATGTTCCTATGGATACCTATCCCATCCACCATGGCGACCCTAGCTATAGGTCAGTGGCCTTCTTCTCCCGTGATTATGTACTTATAATCAGGTTTCAGTTTTCCATGCTAGCAGAGGCAAGCAGCAAGAGTAATCCAGAAGGTAATATATAGGAGAAAAGATAATCTAGGAAGAGTATATAAATAAAACCCTTTTTATAAATGTATAGTGTTCTATGTGGATTAGTAGTCAGACAGTTCCTCTCAGCTAATTGTCCTGTTAACATTAGTTTGCCTCTTTTAAGCACAAACCAGTTGAGTAATGAAAAGAGATGATCTTGAAATCACTGGGTTGTAAAAAAGGGCCTAGGGAAAACTACCATGAAATATGGGCAACATCACATACTTAATGATGGGAGGCTGAGCTGTACAGTTTCATGCAAAGATGCACATGCCACCACATCTGTAGCATGTACTCTTACCACACTGAGGTTATTTAAGAGTTTTCTAGAGTATAGTTTCAGATGATAAGATAGTCACATTATGTCCACCGCTGTATATGGTCTTGGTTAGCATATTTTTTTTCATGACACATGGAGAAATTACATGAAAATGGCACTATTTTGGAGACTTTCTGTATTTTCAATTAAACAAAAGTATCTAAGTTTGAGGTATAGTGTTAAACATAGGGAAATAATCTTGGATCTGAAAAGCTTATATCATTCAATTTATCACCATCCCACTTTTTGATTAAAAAGCCCTCTACAGTTTCCCACTGAGATTTTTACAAAGTCAAAATACCTTTTCCAGGTATACTTAGTTTTCGATAGTCTTATTCTTTGGTCATCCCTTTGATTATATTTCTTTGAGATATGCCCTTCTTGTTATGAAAAGGAAAAAATGAGTTTTGTTGTGTTCCCTTGTCAAAGTATAGTTGTTTTTCTTGGTTTTTTAAACCAAAACTGTAGTTGCCTGTTTAGACTTGATTTCCCCAATTAAAAAATCAATGCAGTACAATTCTGCTGTGCATTGGTGAGCGGCTACTGCATACCAGACATAATGGCAAGAAAGTAGGTGTTAAGGACAAAAGCGCTAAAAGAAAAAACAGTGCTAATTTTTAAGAAAATTTTCTGAATAAATGAGAGAAAGAAGGAAGGAAGATATTTCTTAAACATACACTAAGAGTTTGGACCCTAAAGCTCTTTAGAGTGCAGTTTTAAATTAAGTGATTGCTGTCACTGGGAAATAGGACAGCCAACTAAGAGGGGCAAACAATGGTTGTCTTTGTCACCTGTCACTTAATTCTTCTCAATTCTTTAAATCTCTCAGGACACTAAAGGAGAACCAGCCGTGGTCATCTCCCAAAGGTTCTGAAGGGTACCTTGCAGCCAGCTATCCAACTGTGGGCCAGACCAGTCCCCGAGCCAGGAAATCCATGAGTTTGGACATGGGGCAGCCTTCTCAGGCCAATACGAAGAAGTTGCTAGGTTAGTTTACCTAAATGATTCAGAATTTTTTTATACTTACTCTTTTTAATGGTCTGATACTTTTACTCTTGGAAAATTATTTGAAGCTCTTCAGAATTATCAAAATTTCCCATTTCGATGTAGCAAAGCTTTGACGCCAACTATAAGAGTTTGATAGGTCAATTAAGCCATATCAGTTAAGACAGAGGAATAAGAATGGGATCTTGAAAGAGTTTTTTTCTGATTCTTAGACTAAATACTGTGGCTGTCCTTGTTTTGTTCTGCCTTGGCCAGACAGTGGGGAAATGAGAATAGGGGAGACGTTAGCCTCTCACAGGAAAGGAGGCCTTTTGCTGCGCGCAGGCGCAGGGCCTTAACGATATGGTTTCTGGAAAGTACTGTCTGAGAGCAGACTACGTCAGTAGGCTATGAAGCTGCAGTAATACTTTCTGCCATCTTTTCTTTTAAAAGAAAGTACAAATTTTTTTGATTAGTGTGTTTTTCTATTTCTATAAGAAGATATGATTTTTGAAAGTTAAGATTGCTCAGATATATCAGCATTTGTCAATAAGGATACCTAAAGTTCTGAGAGACCCTTTCCCTTCACGAAAATTGGAAGTAAATCATGAGAGCGTTCACTGATCCCACCTCACCACAAAGGAAAGGCAAAGGTGCTCTTATGCAACTTGGGCTAAAGTTCTCCTTGTTAGAGAAATACTTCGGGATCAGGATCCATATGTCAGGGACCAACACTGTGAATGTCTCAGTGGGTTTCAGCTATCCATACAAGCATATTTTTACGTATATTTAGTACTGCGAAAATGTTTCTGTTCACAAGGAAAGCAGTGAGCAGTGAAGTGTGAAATAAATAACCTGCCAGTAAGCCATGAAAGAAACGGAAACCGTGAACGTTGATGACTGTTACTAGCCACACGGGGTCATTACCTTTAGTTTCTGTTTATGCTTTGTCACAAAATAGTCTTCTGGGAGTTTCCTGGTTACTTTGTGTTTTGTAGTTCTGGATTTTCATGCTAAGGAAGTTGTAAATGAAAAGCTAACTTCAGAGAAAATGTTCTGTTGAGTTTGTTCAGCGCATGTGCTGGATGAGTAAATCATGGTCTCTGCCCTGAAGAGCTCGTGTTCGCTGGCCAAGACTTCTAATCAGCTGATTACAACAGCATCCATAGGTGCCATTAAAGGAGCATGTCTTCTGAGGGGAAACTGAGCATCTGGGGAAATGAGGAAAAGCTGCAGAGAGGCAGTAACATTGGAACTGGGTCTTGAAAATTCAATACATGCTTGCCTGACAGATGCAGGATAAGGAAGGCAAGCATGAGTGAAGAAAAGTCAAGAAAAGCACCTGTAGGAAACCAGGCTAGCAAAGGATTGGAAGTAGACTGCAGGAGACTTTGTATGCAACGTTCAGAAACTTAGCTGCGTATCCAGCAGGGATCTTTAGGGAAGGAACATTACCAAATTTTGTTTAAAGGCAAGTTTTTCTGGCTCCAGCATGGAGAAATAGGAAAAGATGTTTGGCAAGGGGACCGTGTAAGAGATAAATAGAACATCCAAACCGGAGATGGAGTGGACCTCCACTGAGGCAGGAGCAATGGAAGAATGGAGAAGAGGAATCAGGTTTGAGATGATGTGTGAAGTGGAGCAGAGGAGATTGAGTGCAAGTCCCAAGAATCTATTTTTGGTACTTTAACTAGAGAGAGGGATTTCACGTAGAGTGATACATGCTAGAGAGACTCACAGCCAAGCGGAGGTGCTTCCGTACTGCTTGCCATTTTTGAAGCATCTCCCAATAGATCTATTATTTAGTACCTCGAGGCATGCAGACATTGTTTTCAGAGATTGATGTATTAAAATCAAACTTTGACCTTCCCTGCATTTGGCAAGTTTTCATATTGTTAATGACTAATTCTTGCCCCGAGCAGAATTTTTTAAACTGAGAAAAAGCTGTTCAGACGTAGTTGATATTCGCTCCTGACCAGTGCACACCCCTGTATTTATCCTTAGTTATTGTACTTGCTGGCGCGGCCTGGTCTACCTACTGTGTAGTGAATGTGATCCCAGTCTAATTTGGACCAGTAAGGCACATCCTGTCCTGAGATGCAAAGCCATGGGGCCAAATTTCGTGACAAGATGGAGAACCAAGGAGAGAAACTCTGCCCCAGGGATATATTTGAGCTTTCTTTGGGTCCTTAAGTGAAAACTTAAACACTTGATGTCCAAACATTTTCTTTTTAGTATAATCCTATTCACAGACACTGTGGTTAATGAACTGCCATATTCTGTAACTTTTGTTTATAGGAACAAGGAAAAGTTTTGATCACTTGATATCAGACACAAAGGCTCCTAAAAGGCAAGAAATGGAATCAGGGATCACAACACCCCCCAAAATGAGGAGAGTAGCAGAAACTGATTATGAAATGGGTGAGAAACAGAGTTAATAATTGATCTAGATCATTGAAAATAAGGTGGGAGAGCCACATTTGCTTTCCAGCCATTTCTTAGAATCTTTAGGATGAAATGTAGACGCATTTGCGCTTTTTCAGAGATAAGCTATACAGTCCTTAAAATGAAAGTTATCCTGAAACCTGTATAAAAAGTAATCATATATATGATATATACAGCATTGTAAACAGCCAGCTAGAACTTGTGCATAGGTGACTATTAATTCTGTATGATGTTTATGTTGCTCTTTTAAGTGCCTACTAAAAAGCTATTGAATTTTAGAAGTATCATTAAAATATGTTAGGTGAAGTGGTATCTAGTATATATGTTCAGTTAATACAGCTGATCGTCTTCATATCATCCTGCAGAAACTCAGAGGATTTCCTCATCACAGCAACACCCGCATTTACGCAAAGTTTCAGTGTCTGAATCAAATGTTCTCTTGGATGAAGAAGTACTTACTGATCCGAAGATCCAAGCCCTTCTTCTTACTGTTCTGGTAAAGTTTTTGCCTTTTGCTTGTGGTGCCGGGGAGGGGGTTTGCCCTCAAGTGTTTATTCCAGTCTACTCTTAGGAGGCCCTTAAATGTTAAAAACCTGAAAGGAAGATTGTCTTGTCCTTCTCACCAGAACATGTAACAACACAGCCACAAAATAAAGTGTGTTTTGTTGACGTTTTTGCCCTTTGGCAGGCCACGCTGGTAAAATACACCACAGATGAGTTTGATCAGCGAATTCTTTATGAATACTTAGCAGAAGCCAGTGTTGTTTTCCCCAAGGTTTTTCCTGTCGTGTAAGTATTTTCTGTTTTTGTCTAACTTCCGTATCTGTCTTGAAGTCGTATGTTTTATCAAAGCTTAGGAAAAGTATCATCTAGTAATGCTCACTGGCTGTGGAGAGGGGAATTGTGAGACAGCATGATAGAGATTTTAGTTTAGAGACAGTGGGTTTAGTGGGGGCCTAAGGCTAGTTTTGGCCTGTTAGGGAAAACATTCTTTTTTTTTCTTGTTGGTTTTCTTTTTTTTTTTTTTTTTTAAGATTTTATTTATTTATTTGAGAGAGGGAGAGGGAGCACGAGCAGGGGGAGGGGCAGAGGGAGAAGCTGGCTCCCTGCTGAGCAGGAGGCTCCTTGTAGGGCTTAATCCCAGGACCCTGGGATCAGGACCTGAGCAGAAAGCAGATGCTTAACCAACTGAGCCACCCAGGCATCCCTCTTAAGTGCTTCATGGTGATGAGCATTATTCATTGTTCATTTCCTCACTTAGGAGCAAACCATTAGACGCTCTATGTACCTGTTTTGGTTTATTTTTTAGTAGAGCTTTTGTATTTATCCACAGCTGAGTGAAAACAAAAAACCTTCTATATGGAAGATGAATTTTATTCTCTCAAGAGCTGAGATCATATTAGCCTCAGATTATTCAAATATGTTTTCCAGTATATATTTTCCATTTAATTTCCCTTTAAAAAGTTCTTGTGTTTACTTTTTGTTTGCTTTTGTTTAGGCACAATTTGTTGGACTCTAAGATCAACACCCTGTTGTCATTGTGCCAGGATCCAAATTTGTTAAATCCAATTCATGGAATTGTGCAGAGTGTGGTGTACCATGAAGAATCCCCACCACAGTACCAAACATCTTACCTACAAAGTAAATCAGTGTCTTGGGAAGAGGGTGGTTGATGGACTTGCTAGTGTGTGCACTGTTAACAGAATGCACCAACTAAAGAATTCTTTGTAAGGGATAGGCTTATTCATACTTCTCTCTCCATATGCTATCTTCTACTCTTTCCATTAGACGAACATTCAATAAGTAACCGGTTTAGAACTTCTTAAGATTAAAATACAATTTTATACTGAGTGTGTTTTAAGTGAGTCTTAGTCTACTTTGACATTCATTCTGAAAAAATGTTTTCAATGTGTGTTTGGGTTTTAAATGTCATCAACCATATAACTTATTTAATTTCTATTAAGATTAAAAGACTGTCATGCTTATTATAAGAATAACATTGGTTTGTTGCAGGTTTTGGTTTTAATGGCTTGTGGCGGTTTGCGGGACCCTTTTCAAAGGTAAGAAAAATCTGTTTTTCTCAATTGACAAAATGAAAGTTTTTATTCTATTAGTGTGCCTGCTTTAAGAGCACACAGTATGCTGAAAACCAGAATGATGACTCACGATAAACACGTTATTTTTAAAAAATGTTTTCCACCACAAGATTCTTTCTAAGAGGCAGCACCTTTAATACATTTATATATCAGTTTTTACAAAAAAAAGGAACTCAGTCCAGTTGATGCTTGACTTTTCAGAAGGGTGTGATAAACCTCTGTAAAGTTTTCTGCTCTCAGTCGTTTGTGTGTTTGATGATTGCAATGCATACACTTAATTATCTTATAATTAGGAAGGAGCACGACCTATGGTTAAAATCAACCTCATGACCCAAAACTAATACAGTGTTATATGTTAGTGAAATCTCAGTTTTTTTTAATTACATAATGAAGAAAAATACCCTCATGAAAATATTTTTCCTTCCAGCCTATTGGATTAGATTCATTTTTATCTGGAATATATTCCTACTTGTTCTTGTTCATTTTTTTCTTTGATTAGCATTAGTTGATATGGTGCTACATAAATGTGTTTTTAATTATTGTCTCTGTGTATGGTCCCTCCAGATGGATTGAGATTCCTTGAAGGCAGGACTTCTGTTTCCCCCCACCCCAGTTCCTAGTGCAGTGTTCTAGATGCAGGGGTGCTAAATCAAGGTGAATTATCTAAATCTTACTCTAGTTTTAAGAATCAGGTATTTAGTTTTTTATTTTGTTCAGTTAGTACTGAATATCTCTTGATATGCAAAGGCTATCATTTAAAAAAATGGGCCTGAATTCCTAGAAATTAAGTATATCTTGCAGGAAGGTTTGTAGTTCGATTGCCAGTAACCCTCTGCCCTCCGCAGTGTTCAGTTAGTTGAGTATCTAAACGGCAGCTGGCATGATGATCCTCTGCTCATTTTCTTGTTTTGGAAAATTGACTACGCATCGTTGCTGATGGTTTTATTGTCTCAGGATTAATTCAGTCTTTGCCTCTGCATGGCTGTCAGCAATCGCAGGGTCATCTGGAAGGTGTAGGTGTAAGCTGAAGAGTTCCCAGTCAGAAGTCCCATGGTAGTCTGGCAATCCTATGCCACCCCTTTTTTTTAGTGCTCTCTAGTACACAAGAAGAAAAATAGTACATTAAGCCCAGAACGAAAATTGAGTTAATCTTTTTTGGCTTCAAAGGGGATTTACAGAAAAAAAAGAATGGAGCTAAAATAATTTCCTATTTTCCATTACAGCAAACACAAATCCCAGACTATGCTGAGCTTATTGTTAAGTTTCTTGATGCCTTGATTGACACGTATTTGCCTGGAATTGATGAAGAAACCAGTGAGGAGTCCCTCCTGACACCCACTTCTCCTTATCCTCCTGCAGTGCAGAGCCAGCTTAGTATTACTGCTAACCTTAACCTTTCTAATTCCATGACCTCACTTGCAACTTCCCAGCATTCCCCAGGTTAGTAAATGTGATCTTTATATAAATTTGAGCAATAATATTAATATACCAACATCAGGAATTCCCTTGTTATCAGGTTATAGTAGATTTTGCTCCTTTTTATCATGAGGTTCATCTTACATTTCTTCTTTACCTTATAGCTGATTTGAATTTTGTTATTCTATAAAGCTTTCGACTTTCAAACAGTTATTCATAAGATAGTGAAATGTTTAGAGTGTTCACATAGTGTTCTAAGGTTGATAAGTTTTTAGAGTTTGGGCAGAAAGAGCAACTTCTAAGCTACCTCACCCTGTAAGTGAAGAGAATGAGAATTCCCTTATTAGATAGACTAGCCTTGCCCCAAGGGCTTCTATGTCTCTGATACAGCATACTGTATCCAAGAAATCCACAAAGTATGATAGTACCCCATGTCCCTGTGCCAGCAACAACACAACTATCCAGAGACCAACCTGAAAATCTAGGAAAATCAACAACCAGAGAAACGTCACCTCAAGAAAATGACATCTTAAAGCACATAAGCCTATTCCTTGCCACAGAGTCCCTCTTAGCTCCACACAAGTGAAGTGTGCCAGTGCAGCATGCAGCTAAAAGGTGGAGGCACTGAGAAATACTAGCTAACAGCCGGCGCAGGGCTCAGATACACAAGACGACAGAAATGGCAAACCTGTAGACTTCCGGGCTCATTCGGTGTCAGGGTAAATGGTTTCCTACAACTCTGGTCGACCCTAGAGGAGTTATTCAGTGCAGAACTGATGCCATTGTGTGTGATGATGACAATGGGTAGTGAGGGAAAGCTTCCATGTGGTCATGTTTTCCATTCAGAATGATACCCTTCTAAAATGGTGAAAATTTTAAAAAGGTTTTGTGTTTAAAGTTCCATTATCTGAAAATTTTACTCTTGAAGCACCGATGTATATTTACTGTACATCGTTCTTTTTTTGGGTGTTAGCATGGATTTTCTTTTTAAAATCCTAGTGATAGCCTACAATGATGTTCAAGACACATAAATAGAGACCCCAATTTATAATCCCAATCTTGCATGAGTAGTTTTGAAGGCCTGAAGAACTTGGCAAATATAATATCCAACTCATATTACAAACCATGGTATTAAAATAACTATATTCATCTATTCAGTTTTGGTCAGCTACAAAGCTTTGGCCAGCAGAGGAAACAAATTGTTTGGTCCAGCATATATTGATTGATTGATTGATTCTTTTTTCCTCCAAGTAATAAGAGAAATCTGGCCAACATTTCTTCTGCATATAACCATATTCATTTGCCCTCTGTCACTTATTCCCTTGGACAGTGGTTCTCCAACTGTGATCCCAGACCAGCACATCAGCATCATTTGAGAGCTCGCTAGAATGCAGATACAGAGCCCTACCCCAGATTTCCTGCATAAGAAACTCCCAAGAGTTGGGCCTCAGCCAGCAGTCTGTATTAATAAACACTCCAGATGATTCTTACACACACTAGAGTGTAAGAAGCACTGCCCAAGGATATGCCTGTGGTCCTGCCCCATTATCAGCATTTCAACCATTAAAGCCAGGGAAAAACGTAAAATGTACTTCTAGATATTGTAGCCACTGAACTCTTTCCCCCACCACTGCACCCCCCACCCCCACCTCCAAATCTTGGCATTTTGGAGCTAAGGAACACTGTAGAGACTGTTTAGTTCTAGGCTCACCATGTTGTGTGTGATGGGGAAACCGGGATTTAGAAGAGCTCAGGTAATTGCTTTATCACACAGTCCTTATCCAGAACCCAGGCCCATGCTCTTTCTACCACATTCATCACTTTCCATATCTATGATCAGCTTTCTTCCCTCCCTTTGTGTCCCTGTTTCTTTCATTTATTTATGTATTGCTGTCTCATTACTTCCATCTGCCTTACCCTAGTCCACCACTACTTTTTTTCCATAGAGCTCTCTGTTTTCTGCATTACTTGTTCTTTATAATGTTAATGACAACTGGAAAATTCATACTCTGTCTGTAGTTGCCCTATTGTTTTTAAATTTTGGTTTACTTTGATCAAACTTCTGCCACTTGGGCTACCAAAGTGGTGTTAAACCTGTCGAAAGTGGTTATTTGTTTTTATATTAACTTTTTTTTTTTTTTTTTTTTTTTTTTTTTTTACACCCAGACTAGTTGTTAGAGAGGTTTCTGCCCATCTTTACCCACTAGTGGAGACCCTAGAATAACCATGTTGGAAACAGAGGTAGCAGTACAGGTTCTCCTGCTAGCTGATTAATTGCTTATATCCTGTGTTGGTTATTTAAAAAATAAGTCCTATCCTGCAACCTCTTTTTTTAGAATTGTTTCTAAAAATCAGAAAATAGTATATGTGGTTTTGGTTACAGTTTTAAACCAATAGTGTTACTTTTAGTAGTTCTTTAGATGGCTGCTTGAATAGACGACCACAGCCTGGAAGCCTTTGACTATTCTCAAAGGAAACAAGCTTTAAAAGCAGTTGAATTAATTAAGTGGAATCATGGTACTCAGCATTTCCTGGCTCTGAATTGCAAATTCTGTGTCCTCAATTTGCCAGATTATTTTACTACATGTTTTTGGGAAAAGGGTTTATCTTTCCAGTAGTGGTTGTACTCTCCTGTGAAACAAACCCATTTGTATCTCCAAATTGTGGGCTTGTCTCCATGAAGTGATCCTGATTTATCTATGTATCTAATTACTGTGCTTTTGCCATTTGCTCTTATAGAATACCTCTTCAAGAGTTAATATTTCATTTGTAATTAGGTATACTGTTTTGTATCTTTAGCTACATGGAGTCTTATATTCCTGTCTCCTCATTTCTTTACGGAGCTGAGTTTGCTGATATCAAAGGGCTGAAGGAAGTAATGAATCTAACTTAGATTCTCAACTCAGCCTAGCATTTCAACTTTGCTGTTTGGCTGTATAAAAATCAAAATAGGTTCCTGTCTCCACTCCCATCAGCCAAGTCCCAAGCAGAAGTATTTATTTATTTGTTTACTTACTTGCTTATTTATTTTTAAAGATTTTATTTATTTAGAAAGCCTGCAAGTGGGGGGAGAGTTAGAAGGAGAGAGAGGGAGAAAGCAGACCCCGAGCTGAGTGCGGAACCTGATGCAGGACCTCCATCCTGTGACCTCGAGACCGTGACCCAAGCCAAAACCAGGAGTAAGATGCCCAACCGACTGAGCCGCCCAAGCGCCTCATAAGCAGAAATATTTAAAGAAATTCCAGGAGCTCCTGGGTGGCTCAGTCCACTAAGCAGCTGCCTCTGGCTCAGGTCTTGATCCTGGGGTCCTGGGATCGAGCCCCGTGTCCAGCTCCCTCCTCAACGGGGAATCTGCTTCTCCCTTTTTCTGCACTCCCCACACCCCAACCCACCCCCCGGCTTGTGCTTTCTCTCTCACTCACTCACACATTCTCTCTCTCTCAATAAATAAATTAAATCTTTAAAAAAAAAAAAAAAAAAAAACTCATGTCACTCCCGGAAGTGGAGCCACAGATGTGGCTTGTCATCAAATTACCCAACACTAATCTGCGCCCGGTCTCCTGAGCTTTACGCAGCTGAAAGTTCTGTTGCCCCATGTCAAAAGGCAAAAGTCACTGATCTGCATAGAGCTCCACTCTGCTGTGGACTTTCCTTGTCCGTGCAAGCCTCTGCTTTCTAGATCTTTGGTACTTAGCAGGATCAGCCACTAAGCTGTGTTTTCTTTTTGGTCACCAGCCAGCATTCTCACTGTCAAATCAGCTAGATAAGATTCATGAACTCCCTCCCACTCCCAGGCATTAAACCTTACTTAAATAATGTATTAACTTATTTTCGGCGTTGCGGGGGCGGAGAGCGGTAATTCATCAGCCACCAGCTTCTGAGAAAGTGTTGGTCACTATGTAAAGCAACTGTCTCTGAAAATCCATTCTTCCTGACAAACTATCATAGCTCACTTGTCTATCCCCTTAGCACACAGAGGATTATTTTCTAAATCTATATTTTTTTTAAGTTTCATTTATTTGAGAGAGAGCGCATGAGCACAGGGAGGGACAGAGGGAGAGAGAGAGAGAAGCAGACGCAGGGAGCCCAATGTGGGGCTCGATCCCAGGTCCCTGAGATCATGACCTGAGCCAAAGGCAGATGCTTAACCCACTGAGCCACCCAGGCCCCCCACTAAATCTATATACTAAAATGTGTAAATGACTGTCTTCTGACTCCCTCCCTAGTTGAAATTGAACTTGGCATCAGTGGACCTGTCAGTGGAGTTCAGTGCATGTAAATTTATATTAACCTTTTAGCCAAATGAACATAAAACTCTGCCTCTTCAGATTTTCCCAAATGTCACTAAGAGAGCCCTGAAAAGAGTCCATAAAATATACTCTGACATACAAGATATGCCAAACTGATTTTGTGGTCCCCTGTTAGGTCCAGTGTGGCTGAGCTGGACATAATGGAAGAACCAGATTTAGAGCTAGAGAAACCAAGTTATTCACTTAAAAATGCTGTGTGTATAGGGCTCTGTCTTGTTTAAGGCCAAGCCATGAGTGGTTAGGTAATGAGCAAAGAAGCCTTTTTAAAGCCATAGTTTTGAATGCTTTATAACCTTCTCAAGTACAGTCTCCCTCCATCCTCTTTACATGTTGAAGACCAAGTATACTAGAAATAGAAATCCAGATGGAATTATATGGACTAAGTACCCATTAGGAAATTACATAGATCCGCTTTGAATGTATTAAGTTGTAATTTATACTCTGCCAGTGTCTCCCAATGTTTTTCACACTGTAATTTAATTCAGTAAACATTTGAGGACCCATTTTGTAGACGTACACTAGATAATCTGGGCCACTTAAAGACGGGAAAGACCCTGGTCACCAAAGACTTGACAGTTTTTGCCTGTGGGTCTCAGTATTGGGTTTGGAGCTCAAGTTTTTACTTCCTTCTAACAAATTCTACATGTATGCAAGTTCTTTGATTTTAAGTGCAAGATTACTATTCCAGTGCTCGGTAGAAAATAACCAGAATCCCAGATACTTAATCCTACAGAGATTCATTGTTCACTACATGCAAGGAACTCTTCTGAGACCTATGGAAAGGGGGTAGCTAGTAGCTCATAATACCTGCCCTCAGGTGGATGTCAGGGTAAGAGGGTGAAGTGTCCCCAGAAAGAGTCATTTTGACCTCTCTCATGGGGCTTGTTATGTTGTACCTTGTACTACAGAGTATTCTGATGGATCAAAGAGACATTTGTTGGGAAGACACAGGTAATAGTTACAGCAAAACTTTTGTAACGTATTTTTTACCTCAAAAAAATGGGAGGTGTGTGTTATAATTTTTTGAACAAAACAGCCATGTGGTCTATTTTAAATGTTTTTTACCAGGAAAAAAAAAAATCCCCCCCCCGCCTTTGATCAGCTTATTTTACTGTGTGTTGGAGGATGAATTTTTTAGAGCAAAAAACCTGTTCAGTTGAGGGTTATTGTTGTTTTAATTCACCTCTTCCGCTTTATTTGGGGCTGTGTCCAAGCCCGTCAGTTACTCGGTCACTTAGCTTCTTCAATGTAGACCTTCCTCCTGGGCAGCTGTGATCAGCGTGGAGTGCTGACAGCTGTGTGCGCACGGACAGGATATCAGCACCGTTTCTCCACGGGGAGGCTGAGCCCTGAGTCAGTAACACTCCTGATACGTTCACCAGGTTTCAAATGTCTCCCTCTTAGAAGACACTTAAGGCCTCTCTTTCGAGACTACTTAAAATCCCTGAAACAATTTTAATGTTTTTGGCCACTGCATATGGTATCCCCAGACCTTTATTTGGCATTTTCTTAATTTCTTTCCCATCTTTTTCCGTGTTATTATTACCCTGGATTTAAGGGAGAAAAATAATTTTAAACTGAGCAATTGCTTGGTGTAATTTCTGCTAATTTTTCATTTCATTTTTTAGTTTAATTCTTGACTTCAAGTTCTTCATTCCAAAGAAGGTGGTAAAAACACATCTATCTATAAAATTGTAAGTCCTAACATTTATTTACAGAGTGTGATACTTAGGAAATTAATGGTCAGAGTTCAAGAATTCAAAAGACTGTTTCTGAAAACCAGGGAACATAACAATTGTCCAATATCTACTCGTATTTCACCCTTTCAAAAAGCCTTTTGGACATCACTCACTTTTGTCTTTCCTCCCATTCTGTGTCTGTGAAGCTTCTCTGCCTTGTTCTAAGTCGGCAGTTTTCATGTGGCTGTTTCCTCATCAAGGTACTCTTTCCTTCCGCCATCTCTGCACGACATGCCGCTTCCCCTGCCTTCATCCCGGGCACGTGGCATGAGACTTCATTCACCGAGCCCTGTCAGCACCGTTTGGCTTAGCACCTGAGGCACTTGTAAAGCCACTGCTTTAAGGTCTGGTGCTCACTGACCCTGCAGGGCCGTGCATCCTGTGTCCATGAACGAGCTGCTACCACACCCCCGTGAACACAGAACATGCGGTCCCAGCCCCAGGCAAACACAGGCCGGTGAACAGGAAACCCCAGGGAGAGTTAGTAGAGAAAGCAGGGTATGTGGTTTGAGGAAGAGTTCTTAGCTTAGGAAATACTTGTCTTCCCCCAGTATAAATCCAATTCCAGTACTTTCTTAGAAATTAAAGCCGGCTGTGTTCTCTTATCATCTATATTTTAAAAAGGGAATATGGTCTTTAGTTAGCTCTAAGGACTAAGAAGAAGAAAATGTGATGCACTTCTATCTAATTTATAAAAGTTGCCTTCTCTTCTTTTAACTCTTCTGTAACTATTATACAAAAAGATTAGGCCAAATACAAAAAGAAGTATTGGCAACTGATGAAAGTACATTAAAAGTTTTGTTAATTCTTACAGTTTTGTATATCTAGTTTAAAATACAAATATTTCTAAACACATATTTAACATGTCTTCATGAAGGTATTTACTGTCCCGTAAGAATAAGCTATAGTTACCTTTTCTTTTACGATTTATTATATTTTGTGCTGGTTCACATTAACTTAGGTACACAGTCTAGTGTGAAATTCAAGTACTGTGCATTCGTTCTAATACTCCTTTCAGTACGTCACTTGGTCTTTAATTTCAGGTATTAGGAGCATCTTGATTTGCGTAGAATTATTTTATCTGTGTGCAGGAAGTCTTCACCTGGATGATCTTATCTGAGTGTTCTAACAACCCTTTGAAATAGGCACATCTACTCTTATCCTTAATTGACAGATTGAGAACTAAAATCGATTAGGGTCTGATCCCACCAAGACTCGGACCTGGGTCTTCTGACATGTTTGCATCATTGTATGAAACAAATGAGCCCGCTGATATGTTTGCCCTCTCATATGTGCCATAAGCCTTTTCTGACAGGTTTGCCATAGCATAGATGTAATCAACTAAGCAGCGCAGAGTCCGCTAACCTGCCAGCCCTCCTGTGCAGATGCTGTGAGATGCGAGTTATTCGTCTTTTATTTTTGGGGTGTGACTTCTCACAAATCGCCTAACCCCTTTTTCTTCAGCTTCTCAAGAACTGAAAGGGATTCCATCCTTTTATTATTTCATGAAAGTATGAGGTTCCAGTTTGGGAAAGCCATTTTGGCGCTTAAAATTTAGGTGAATTTTTTAAATGAAGTGTTTTATTATTCGTCAGGCTGGATCTATCCCCAGCTGTCAAAATAAATAAACCCTGATACCTGCCTTCAAGGAACTCATGCTCGAGCAGAGGAGATAGACGTACAACTTCACTTAACCATCATGCACTCTAATAATTTTTCCCACTTGATTTACTAAATTCTGGCCAATAACACCTTTTATTTAGGATTTCATCTTTATCAGGAACCACCACAATTCACTGAAGCCTAGTGCTTCTTCATGCACTGCTGCATAGAATTTCAGCTTCTTACGTCCTGCGTGTTTGTAACTTGGCTGCACGTTTGACCACAGCCTGTCTGTGGGAGAACTTAAACTAGGAAGTCAGGACCACAGAAGTTTTTAGCTTTGTTTCATTCAGGTGGTAGTTTTGGGGTTTCCATCACCTCCTGGGTTTTTTGTTTTGTTTTGTTTTGTTTTGTTTTTGCTTTTGTGCCCACTGAGGGTCAGAAGGGTGAGCCAATACTTAGGGGCCTAAGAGAGACCAGAATGCAAAGCCTCGGAGAGGTGACACCGGGGTCTGCTTCCTAATTTAAATTACAGCCCGTACCAGTGCAGGGTGGATTCTGCCTGCATTTCAGCAGTCTGGCTGACCATCTGAGAGTTCTTCCTTTGGAATGCTAAGACCAGACTTGACTATAGAAGGCAGAAAGGCTGCTGCCAAAGTTCTCAAACGTGCTAATTATGCTTGGAAACAGAAATGTCAGAACCGGGCACTGTAATTGCTGCTTCTTACTAACTTGGCTTCTCCAAAATGCTGTAGCTTTGTATAACTATAATGCAATTTAATTGATTTTTTTCTTAAAAATGTCCCTCCACGGTGTATATGTCAGCTTCTCCTTTGATCTTTAAGGTAATACAGCTTTGCTGTGAAGTTGGGAATCCGTTTTACCACATTTACCTGTGTGTGGTTTATAGAGTTGGGTCACACACATACAAAAGTAGGAGTAGGAAGAAAACACACATACAAAAGTAGGAGTTGAGATGAAAATTAATTTGAGAGTGGAAGTAGGATGTCAGCCTCTCACATAGCACGGAAGCTTTTGGCTATGAGTGAAGGGACTAAGTCAGTGACACTTAAACATTTTTTACCAAAAGGAACCACATGCTCATGAGGAAAACAATTAGAAAATTAAAAAGAATAGAAGGAAAAAATCATCCAAGATCCCACCACTCTAAGGTAATCACTGTTCGTTAACATTTTAGTACATCTTCTTCTGTTGTCTTTTTTTTTTTTTTACCTAGTAGAGGCCCTCATATGTGTAAAACTTTATACCTTGCTTTCTATCCTTAACATTTAACAGGAATAAATAAGGTTTTAAAAATTTTATTTAGAGGTCTAAAGGTTAATTGCTTTTTTTAAAAAAGATTTTATTTATTTATTTGACAGACAGAGATCATAAGTAAGCAGAGAGGCAGGCAGAGAGAGAGGGGGAGACAGACACCCTGCTGAGCAGAGAGCCCGATGTGGGGCTCGATCCTAGGACCCTGAGATCATGACCTGAGTTGAAGGCAGAGGCTTTAACCCACTGAGCCACCCAGGTGCCCCTGAAGGTTAATTGCTTAACAGAAAATAGAATATCCTTAGCTTCACCCTAGTGACTTAATCTATATGACCCCAACTTCTGTAACTTTAATTCTTTTTTTTTTAATCTTTGACAATTCTTAATTTCTTTTTTTTTTTTTAATATTTTATTTATTTATTTGACAGAGATCACAAGTAGGCAGAGAGAGAGGAGGAAGCAGGCTCCCTGCTGAGCAAAGAGCCCAATGTGGGGCTCAGTCCCAGGACCCTGGGATCATGACCTGAGCCAAAGGCAGAGGCTTTAACCCACTGAGCCACCCAGGCGCCCCTGTAACTTTAATTCTTAAGAATATCAGTGGGCAGCAGGCCCTTGTCCTCAAATAAAAGCATTGCCACCTTGCAGGGTAATGACTGCTTTCTCCCTGGAGTGAGCTGAGTCTCTGGGTAGCAAGACCGTGTCGCAGGTGGGCATACAAGAACCAGCCCCAGGGTGGCAGATTGAAGGCAGAGAGCCACAGTCTCTCCTCAGCTGTCTCCTAGTTGTCTCAAACCCTTGTTTGTTTAAATCCTAGCTTTGCCTAATTCTTATCTTCTGTGAAGGATAAGAATCCACATAAGGAACTGTGGACTTGAACTTGTAGGCCACAAGCAGATTTAAGGAAATGGAAAGTCAGGTGCACTAAGTTCATGATAATTTCAAATGGAGGAAGCTAAAAAACAATATTTTTCTTTTCTTTTCCACTCAAAATGTGGCACCACACCCTGCAGATCAGGGGCTGCATGCTTTTGGGCTCTGAGTTACAGCAATGATCATATTTAAAAATAGAAGCATTCAGTTCAATCAATATTTACTGGAAAAGATACCAACTAAATCTTACCAGAAGATGAAAATGAATAATAAACGATCTTTGCTCTTCTAGGTGCTTTTACTCTCATAGAGGAAATAAGATGTATACATGAGCTGTGGTAGCAGGGGCAGAATGTAAGACATGTAAATGCCATCTAGAAGCAGGGAGAGAGAGGGGGAGATGGGAGCTCTGGCAGGACACAGCAGAGTGCATCCTGAAGGAAATGGAGATGAGGAAAACATGGGTCGAATTTATCTTGTGGAGACAGGCAAGGCACCAGAGAGAGCTTGCGCAGACGCGCACTGCAGAGTTCAGGGCATGCTGGAGGTGACAAGCAGCCTCCTGTCAATTTTGTTATTTTTCTTAAAAATTCACTCTGGAGAAGTTGCAGATACATAGACAGAAGAGAATAAAAATCATCCAGAATTCTGTTAGCCAGAAACTTCTGTGGACATTATGGTATCCTTTCTTCCATTCATCTTTCCACACATATGATTGGAATAGAGCAGATTTGAGATGCTGGTCCACTGTGCATGGCTCTTCGAGGAGGGTGGCAGACGACCTTGAGCTGCATGCAGACCCCTCTCCCAGTGCACTTTTTCATAAAAAAGCACTAAGAAATACCCCAGGTTCCTCTAATAAGTTCCAGACAGCAAACCCTTATTGAGCCTCTGGAAATCTGGCCACATGCCTCCAGATGCCTCACACTCTGCATTGAACACAAGTCTGCATCTAAATGATGTGTGGCTCCTAGAAGATCATCACAAATCCACTTCCTGCTCAGGAGCTACAAGGCACATGTGTGGATAGATGTCCATTTTCTAGAACATGAATACTTTTAGACTTGAAATGGTGCTTTGTCCAAAAACAAGTATTTTTCCTCTCTCATTTCATTTGTATTTTAAAATTCAAATGGTACGGTAAGAATAAAATAAAAATTACCTGAATTAACACCCTCCAGAAGTAACAAATTTGGCAGCTGTTGTCCCACCCTTTTTTTTTTTTCCCTGTATGTGAGAAATTTTTTTTCCTTACTTCAAAATTATGGTCATCTTTCTGTATCAGTAAATAGCAAGCAGTACTTTCCATTTCCAAAATGCTGTCCAGCTTTCTCCTCTCCCACAAGTTATGCCACAGATGGATATAATCACTGATTATTTTGGTAAATTTTATTGAAGTGTAACAGACAGGAAAGTATACAGATCAAGAAACTGAACATTACCAGCATCCCAAGAAACCACCTGCCTCCCCCCTTCCAGCCACTGTGGTCCTCAGTAACCACTATTCTGTTACCTATCTAATTCGCAATCTTTACTAATAGAATGGGCAAAAATATCTTGGTGTTTTTTTTTTTCTTTATTTTTTTGCTTCTGGTTACTTTTATGCAGTTACTGCTTGGACTGCTTCTAGAATTCACAGTAGGGCCCAATTTTTGGAGGTTAAGTCTCCTCCATGAAAGAAATGAATGGCATCTATTTTAGGTGCAGAACACGAAGGGATTTGCCATAGTTGAAAACTTTAAAGGAAGAGTCTGCAGTATAACTTATGGCCTCTATTATTTTCTCAGTAAATATCGGAGTTCCTTTGGGAGAGGCACTATGATTAAAAAAAAAAAAAGAAGAAGAAGAAAGTATCTTCCTTTCTTTGAAGTGACAAATTTCAGTACCTTCTGCAACTAGAGAGTATATTCTGTGTAGAACACCAGTAAGGATATGTGGCTAGAAGCTGACCTCTGCTGGAAGCTTCTGGTATGATGTGGATGAAAGAGCCCTAATCTTCCTGGTGGCTGCTAGCCTTCATTCAGCTCAAGCCTGCCTGCCTCTAGCTTTCCCTGGCAACTTCTCGGTTGTTACTGTTTTGTTTTGTTTTTTTCCTTACGCTGTTTTTCTGCTATGATAGCAAGTTTTGCTTAACAAAATGTGACGTTTTCTGTGTGGCAAGGTCTTTGTAAACATCCTAGCGGTTGACTATTGAAATATGCGAAAACAGTTGGCCAGGTTGTATCCTATACACACCATGAGATTCAGGCCTGGAGCTTGACTGCAGAGGAGGGGGAGTAACTAGCTGCTCTGCTTCTCTCCAGGAATCGACAAGGAGAACGTTGAACTCTCCCCCACCACTGGGCACTGTAACAGTGGACGAACTCGCCACGGATCCGCAAGCCAAGTGCAGAAGCAAAGAAGTGCTGGCAGTTTCAAACGTAATAGCATTAAGAAGATCGTGTGAAGCTTTCTTTCTTTCCTTTTTCAAACAGACATAACTCACACGGGCTCGTCACTAGTGACCCCTTCACCACCGTGCTGTGACGCTGCACTTCATGTCTTTAATGAGCCCGCCCACGTCTGCCATGTTGCCAGATGATCAACTCTTGGAAGCATTGCCTAAATTTAATGCTGCTTTTTCTTTGACTTTGTTTTCCTTCTACTTTCGGTGTGTCTGGTTTAAGCAGGTGTTCAGAACAACTGCAAAGAAAGTGGGAGGTCAGGACGCTTGAACTGAGAACATCCCAATTGTGAGAGAGGATGGATTCTCGAATACTTGCTACCACTGGCCAGCTATGAAAGCCATTTGCACAGAGCTCTCTGCCTTCTCTGTTTCCCCTTCTTCATCATACACAGTAAAGTGTTAGTCTTATTTACACACTTTTCAAGATAGAAGTTTATGGGAGAAATACTACTATAACCCCAGTATGTTTAATCTTTTAGCTGTGGACTTTTTTTTACCTTACACAACTGAAGGAACCATAGAGGTCACACCTCAGTGATTCACACCATAAAGCCACAGGCAAGGTACTTCGGGGGGTGGGGGGATGGAGGGATTTAGTATTTTGTAATGAATTCTTAAGAAGTACTAACACTTGAGTATTAGCAATAATTACAGGAAAATAAGCATAACCACATATATCTTAACAGTACCGAATTAAAGCGATGGGTTCTGAAGCCTTATCCAAACTCAGTCATCCAAACTAGTTTATATTTTTCCTCCGTTGATTATCTTTTAATCTTTAAATATACTAAAAGTTGTTTTTATAAGTCAAAACTATACTAAGTATAGTAACTATATGTTTCCCCACTCCTTCTCTTCTTTCCTAAATAATTCTAAGCAGGGTAATCAGTGAACAAAGTATTGAAAATTGTTCCTTGAAGGTAATTTTCATAGATGTTTGCATTAGCTCCATAGCAAAATGAAATGGTACGTGAATTTTAGAGTAGCTGATGCTTTTATTTTGTTTAATAATTTTCCCAGAAACACAGAGTATAGTGTATATTATCAAAAATTTCTTTGATAACATGTATTTTAAGTGTCTTGTAATCTTCCCCCTCCCCTCCAAAAAAAATCAGGAATCTCTTTAGCAAAACATTTGGGTTCTATATGATAGAATTGCATTTAATCACTGTGAAAGGACTGGTCAGCCTGCATTAGGATGACAGTAGGGGACCTTAAGAGTTGCTGCTATACTGAACGGTATGGATTATCCTGGTGTTGGAATTTCCGCAGTAATGCAGATCCAATTTTTTTGTGGTACCTGCAGTATGCAAAATGATTTGACTTCCGTGAACATAGTAGTAGTATCTGGATGTTCCAATTTAGATCTAAACCATATTTATTACAAAAAGATATCCCCCTACTCCCAGGTTCCCTTTATATGTTACGATGTAATGGCTTTGGGAGGGGAAAAGACACCTAGGGGAGGGGGATCTTCCTGTAGTGCTGTTTCATGAGTGGATTTCAGTAAATTAAATTCCACAGCTAAATCAATAAATAATGGTACATTGAAGTGTTCTGATTTTAATAATATAACACATTTCACATTTATCCACACAGTAACAATGTAATATGTTAATGTAAATAAAATTGCTTTTGATATTCAGAAATAACAAGAATTTAATTTTTTTAATTTGTTTACAGTCTGGGAAAAGCAAGAACCATTTGCCAAAATAAAAGGAAAAAACTTTAGTATTAATAGTTATTTTGACGTAGAATTGTTGGACAATATTGAAGACAGGTGCAATTAACTAAACTTTTTGTTTTTAACTATTGCAGAGGCTGCATTAGAGTAGAATGTTCATAGTAACAGAGCAGCTAGGACTATAAACTGCTGAGATGAGAATTGAGTTTAGAAGTAGATGCTTAACATCCTGATGCCAAGCGGCAGTAGTCTTGGTTTTCCTGCAACCCAGTGCTTCTGGGAAGGTACCGCAACTTCTTGGATCCTGGAATAAAAGGCAGATATGAGCCTTTAATCATTGTGGTTCCATGTTTTTCCTCTTTGTTGGTTGGTTTGGTGCATGTTGGTGGGTGTTTTTATGCTATTTTGCTTCTCCCGTCAAAATAGAGAAACTGCCAAAGGTTTTCTGTTTTTAAAAAAACAGTGTGTCCATAACAAGTTCTCCAAGGGTATGCTGTTTCTTAAATTTATTCGTTATCTCCCTCTAGTGTAATGAATGGAATGAATTCACTTGATGTACCTCATGAAATGATCAGCGTTGCACAAATCAAATTTGAGCCGCCTTTGAACTGAAAATACTTCTGGAAATCTGAAAACCTACTAAGGTTTAAAATTTACCTTGTTTAGAGAACTTCCGACTTTTGAGGAAAATCTAGCTTTCCAAGTAACTAAAGTGAACGCGAGCTAAGTCTCACCAATATGCTTCCCCTGAGAAATGAAACACTCTTAGGCCTCGTACCGTAATCTGCATGAGAAACCTGCAGTTCGGGGCAGATTTTCCATTATAATCTGATTTACGTTCTATAGAGAACATTAGAAGTCATTTGTTTGGGATTTTTTTTTTCCTTAAGAGGCAAACATTATCAACTCATCACGTTTTCACTGTGCATAACCCACCTGTTTTATCACTGCTCCAGTCCCAGGGGTGGGCCCTTGTTTGCCTACGTTGAGAATACAGTTCACTGGCTTTGGGGGAAAGCAGCAAAGCTCTATCCTTCATCCACTCAAACAACATGTTCACTGCTGAATGCCAGCCCTGGGCCAGTCCTGAGCCCAGTGCTGAGGACCCTACCGTGAGCAGTCCGCGGCCACCCCCACAGGGCGGAAGCTGGTAACCCTCCCTCTCTGCTTAGTGGGTTTTAGGGTTTTTTAGTTTGTTTGGGCCTTTCTGTCTGTTTTCTCGTTTTGTTTTACACCCTTCACAACCCTCCAGGCATAATGAGGCATGTCTTATTCAATGTTATGCAATGGACTTATACAAAAATTCACTCTTCGTGTCAGCCACACAATTTTTTTTAAAGCAGTATATTCACCTGTAAATAGTTTGTGTAAAATTTGACAGAAAAGTATATTTACTACACTGTAAATACATGTGATGATATATTGTATTATTTTGCTTTTTTGTAAAGCAGTTAGTTGCTGTACATGGATAACAAAAACTTGATTATTCTCGTGTTAGTATTGTTAACTTCTTCCTGCGACTGCGTCACATCATTTAAAGAAAATGCTGTGTATTGTAAACTTACATTGTATATGATAACTTCCTCTCCTTTCCATCTGGGCCTAGACTCTGGCAGTTCCCTCGTCTACGACCTTGTTAATACTGTATGCCAGCAGGAGAGATACTGCCCAATAGTCAGAACCGATCATTGTAGGGGAAAATTGTAGAACTCCATCTCAGATCACTGTTGTTCCCCACCCCATCTTCCTCCCTGTGTATGTACTCC
Source organism: Lontra canadensis (assembly GCF_010015895.1). NCBI lineage: Eukaryota > Metazoa > Chordata > Mammalia > Carnivora > Mustelidae > Lontra > Lontra canadensis. The sequence goes on from NW_022631157.1 coordinate 1,607,543, forward strand.
ACCCCCCCCTTTTTTTAAGTAAATGTAAATTCAATCTGCTCTAAGATGTGGGGAGTTGTTTAATTTCTTCACATGCCTCAGCTCTGATTTCTCACTTCTCCCCCTCCCCCCACTTCTCCCTGATCTTTTGAAACATCAAGGCCATTTCCTTCCTTTTAAGGATACCTTGGGTTTGCCTCCCTCCCTGAGCCCCTCCATGGGAAAGACCTTTCTATTTCCAGAACCTCTCAAAACAAAAAGTAAAATAATTTAGGTGAAATGTATAGGGGAGGAAAGAATTTCCTCGAGCCTCTTTGGGTCCCTGGCTGGACTGAAAATAAACTGATGAGACCGGCCCAACAGAAGAGAAGCACACAACACAGATGCGTTCTGTTTTCATATGAGCGTCCGTGACACAGGAGCCTTCCTAAGAAAATGAAGACCCGAGAAACCGTGAACCCTGAATGTTTCTGTGGTTGGTCTGATGAAGAGCAGGCGGTCGTGGAGGAATGTGATAGGTCCGAGAGGATGAGGTAAGTGTAGTCTACTGGGGGACCTTAGCGAGGCCCGCCCGTTGCCACTGTCTTCTCTTTGGCGATAAGGACGCTCTGTTTTTCTGGGCACAGGGAGGACGCCTCTCACAGGAGGGTTTTCTGTCCTATTTTCAGGGCAGGGGCAAGGTCAGAGTGCATGCCTCCACCATCTTCTCAGACTCCTTCAGCTTAAAATCTTCAGTAGCCAACCTGGAGTTGCAGGTCCTGAATGCCATCAAATGCTTTTTCAGGACCTGCCAACCTGAGGGGTGACTCTGGGAGAAGCTGTCTTGACTTCTTTTAACACGAGCACTTAGAAATGCCAGGACACCCTGAGATCGAGCAGTCAGAGGGCCTGTGTTAGGACTATAAAAAGCTCTCCCAACTTTTTAGCTCTTTTTCAACGGACTCAGTCATGACACCACATGCGTAAACACTGGAAAACACTCTCGGGCTCAGCTGCTACAAGCTTTACTATTTTCTTTACCTCATTATGTGGGCTACTTCCAGATGGAGAAAGAATCCAGCCCAAATCCTGTAGCCAGGACAGAGCTGGGCCTTAGGAGGATAACAGTGTCTGGCATTAAATGAAAAACTAAAACACCATGATGCTGGTTCCTGCAGGTCTGAGGCAAGTGCTGCTCCGTTTATGGGAAGACTGAGAAAGCAGGGGTCCCTCACCTGAAGAGCTTCCTGATACTCTTGGGTCTATCCCAAATCTCTGAGGCAAAGGCAGACTCCAGGGATGGGGCCCTGGGAGGGACAGGCAAGAGTTTAAAGCCTCTGAGGTGATTGCCTTGGGTACCCAGGCATAATGGAGATAGCTGTCTTCTCCCTAGGGCCCAAAGCATGCTACCCAAAACAGGATGCCTTTGGGATAATAACCGCTTGGACCATACCGCTCCATCCCTTGACAGCAAGTGCCTTGAGGACATGGACCATATTCTTTATCCTCTGTGGGGCCCCATGTCCATTTCTTGCCCGCACAGACTTTTGCTTTCTGGGACACCCTCAGGGACTTGAGAAATGACCCAGAAGTATGTCCAGGTGGAGTTACATCTAGTGCTAGAGAAGGATGCTGAGGCTGGGGATGACCTGGCCCGGGGAGCACGAGGAGCAGAGCAGCATCTAGGCAGAAAGCAGCACACCAGAAAAGAGTTTTTCTTCCATTTTTTTTTTTTTGTCCCACTTTGGGCAATGCACCCTAAATTTCTACTTTTTAGCTCCATAAAAACATGCCTTAGCCCCAGAGCAGCAAAAATAGGGGTACTCTGTATCTTTGAATCTGGCCCAAAATCAAAGTGCAATGAGAAATTGATGGCAAGGGATGCTCTCTTATCAATTTAGTAACCTGTGGATGTAGGACAGAAAGGAAATGGGAATAGATGATCTATGCTTCAAGCAAAGACTCCACTACCACCCCTACACTTCTACAAGAAAAAAGTCAGTAGTCAACTTTCGAGTTTCAGCATTCATTCATTCATGGAGGAAGCATTTATTGGACCCCTTGTTTTCACAAATGAACTCCAGCATCAGCACCTCCCAGAGGTGCTCTGTTCAGGCACGTCTCTTGATTCTGTAACAGCTTCTTGTGAACAGTGTTGTGATCAACCGTTGCTACGTCCCCGGCTAGACTCTGAGCCTCCAGTTACAGGGGTCGTGCTTGTTCGAGGTACTCAGCAGAGGGTTGCTGAGTAACACTTAAGGCGCTCCATTATCAGAGAACTGTAGAAATAGATGTACTAGAAAAAAAGACCCCATTCACAGTAGCAATCCCAATACAAAAATGCCTGCCAAAATGGAGACGACCTATGTCTATGTAGTAAAGGCCTAAACTAACTCAGGTTTTCAGATTTCACAGATCAGTGAAATTTCCAAAATGTATTTTGTCAATTCATGCATTTAGAGAAAAGCGAAAAAGAAAGTCTTTTTATAATGGAAAGGTGATTTCAATCCCAAAGGGTAGGGAGAGGGGAAATTCTTTCAGAGGAATTGATTTTGCTTTATACAAAAGTCACTGTGTTATCCTTATTTTTCTCCTTCTGCTATGCATTCAGTATGCCCCAGCGCCGCCAAGCAGGCGGACATGTGAGGGGCCAGTCTGAAGAGCTGAGGAAATAGAGAGACAAACCACAGTCCTGGGGGGGGAAACTGAATGCTATAGAGTGCCCAGTCTTCCCAAATTACTGATTTAATGCCCTTCCCATCAAGTTCCTAAAAAATTATGCTAGGGTACATCTTGGAGAGTAAACAAGAAAGCATGGCCAAGAGGGAAAAAGTGTAGTTGGAAACTTCCCCTACTAGGTAATACAGAAACTTTTTAAGTATTTCAGACTTAAAATACAATTAAACTAAATAGAATGGGACAAGCAGGGGCACCTGGGTGGCTCAGTGGGTTAAAGCCTCTGCCTTCAGCTCAGGTCATGATTCCAGAGTCCCTGGGATCGAGCCCCACATCGAGCCCAGCATCAGGCTCTCTGCTCAGCGGGGAGCCTGCTTCCCCCTTTCTCTCTCTCTCTGCCTGCTTGTGATCTCTGTCAAATAAAATCTTTAAATAATAAAGACATCAGAGGCATCTCATTTAAAAAAAGAATGAAACAAGCAAAAAAAAAAAATCCTAATTATACTATAGTTAAAAAAAAGAAAAACCAGTAACCCCCAAATCTCATTGACATCAAAGCCACAAAAGTTTCCCACCCTGTTACATGTCCACTACTGGTCGGTAGGGGGCACTGCTCACCCAGTTTCTAGGGCTCCACAGAGCCCAGCCGTCACAGCAAAGGGCTGGTAAGACTGCAGAGGGAGAGCTCAGGCAGCTTGGCCCAGTGTCTCCATGGGATGACGGAAATGTTCCATTAGACACACTGTCTGACATGGTGCCACAGCCACACGCAGGTGTCAGAGCCATGAAATGTGGCTATTGAGACTGAGGAACTCACTTTATTAAATGTAGGTAGTTAGATGTGGCTACCGGCTTGGACAGCTCAGCATCTGAAGGGTCTCGCATTAGCAGTTGTAGGCCCAAGGGCAGATGTGCCATCACTTCCCATAGTCACCGCCAGAACTTGGCACACTGCTCCACAAAATAAATCACAAGGGTCAGAAAAAGCTATTCTCCACTGTCCAGAAGGACAGCTAGAAATGTTAGCCAAAACTCTCACAACAGGGAAGGCCTTTATAAGCCTAAAAGCAGTGGGAGAAATCCTAAAGATTATGCTTAAAATATCCTCATGTCCAAAGAACTCACGCCCAAAATTTAAAGGCCAAAAAACTGAGAAATTGCTCTCATTAGAAAGAGTTCCTTAAAATCAACTTTAAGAAAAGGCCCATGTACGGGGGAAAAAAAAAAATGGGCAAAGGACATGAATGGCTAATCCACAGAAAGGAAACACTGTACAATTGCTAATTACTATACAATGAAAAGTTCATAGCAAAAAAAAAATTGCCAATAGAAATAGTGAAATATTTTCATCTGTCAAATCAGCAAGATATCTAATACTTGGTGCTGGTCAGGAGAGAAATGTGATGGACTCGCCTGTGTGCTTGACCACCTTTCTTTACCAGTAGCCTTAAAAACATCTACATTGTTTGCCCCGGTAACCCTGTATCTGGGAATCTAGCCAGGAGAAACAAGTAATCAGAGTGCTAAGACTTCCATCAAAGTATTATTTATAAGACCAGAACACCTGTACACAGCCAAAATGTTGGCTTAATTATCTACGTTCATCCAGCACTTTCTGAAAGCTGACAGGGCCTCCTTATGCAGCCTTTTAAAATGGGCCTAAAGGGAGTCAGCTGAGCCTCCATCACTTGATTTTGGCTTCAGTCATGATCTTGGGGGTCCTGGGATCAAGCCCCTCCATGCTCAATGGAAACTCCACTTGGGAATTCTCTTTCTCTGCCCCTCCCCCTGCTTGTGCTCTCACACTCTCTCTCACCCAATTAAATAAATCTTTTTTAAAAATGGGTTTAAAGGGACGCCTGGGTGGCTCAGTGGGCTAAAGCTTCTGCCTTCAGCTCAGGTCATGATCCCAGGGTCCTGGGATGGAGCCCCACTTCGGGCTCCCTGCTCAGCGGGGAGCCTGCTTCTCCCTCAGCCTGCTGCTGCCTGTTTGTGCTCGCTCTCTCTGACCAAAAAAAAAAAAAAAAAAAAAAAAAAAGATTTAAATTTGAAGGAAAACTTCCAATAGACTCAAGAGTTTAAAAACCACGTATGAGGGCTGATCCCAAATTACATTTATATATGTATACATATATATTGATACATATAGCTTATACATAGATGTCTAGAAAAGCAATGCTTCTTCTAAGGTGTGCTCTTACCTCCCCTGAACAGCAGGGGGCGCAGGAGAATCGGGTCTCTCTCCCGGGAGGCAGCCTGATCGAGTCCTGGGAGTCCTCTTGCTCCTTTGCTGTTTCGCTCCTTGGGCTGCTCCTGCTGAAGGCCAGGCTCCCTGCTGGAGCCCCCTTTAAACATGGCCTGGCTGGCTCAGTCGGTAGAGCATGTGACTCTTGATCTCAGTCTCGTGAGTATGAGCCCCACGTTGGGCATAGAGCTTACTTGAAAAAACCCACTGCACCTCAGTCGGTTCCCAAGAGGCCTCTGGAAGCCTCCACCCCAAAGTGACCTTCCTGTGCCTCCCGTGCAGTGTCACTGCCCGTGGGGTTCCCAGCAGGAAACCTGACCTGCCTCAGCCTTCGTGTCCCTAAGTCTCAGTGATCCTGGCTTGTCCAGTCCAGCTCCCAGCCCTCATTCCCCTCCCAGAGGTGTACTCCGCAAAACGGCGACACCTTAGATTTCTGTTTTCTTCGGTTTTCAAGCTTCTGGGGTAGGGGTGATGGGTCCGTAGCCGGGGCTTTAGCCCAACGCCTGAGATTCTGCATCAGTCCCTCCAGGCTCACCTGCCCAGCTCCTGCCCCAACACTTCCGTGTGGGAAGGAATGCCAATGGGGACCAAGAGGCCACCTAGGCCACGGTCCCATGTCTGTCACCAAGAAGCTTTGTGATCTTGGGCACTCACTTTTCCTCTTGAGACTTTGGGTTTCCCAAAAGTCAAGGAGTGAGTTTGCATCAAAGGGATTAGCAGGCAGGTGTCCCCCATCCTGACAGTCTCTGGCTCGCCAATCACCAGGCCTTTGGGATAACCAGGATCCCTCCTCCTGGGGCAGTCAGGCTGGGCCTAGACACCCTTCAGTAACAAATGGTCCTTTCTTACCCACATCTCATCTTTATTCCATGACCCAGGCTGACAAGCATCATCCATCTGGGACATCGCCAATCCCATGGCAGGGGACAAGAGGCATGGAGAACCATGGTTGGTCTCCTAAGCTTATCCGTAAGCAATACTTCCTCCACATTTCGCTAGCCAAAGCACATCACACGTGGCTATGTTTGAATTCGGTGAGGCAGAGTATATAATCCCCTGGAGGGAGGGACTCCACGGGGTGGGGGGGGGCTAAGAATCAGCACAGTGACACTGCCTGCCATTTACCCATTTATTGAGCCCTTGTTAATATCCCAGGCACGTTGTGGGGCACGTGGGTGGTGTAGTCAGTTGGGCACCTGACTCTTGGCTTTGGCTCAGGTCATGATCTCAGGGTCTTGGGATCGAGCCCCGTGTCCAGCTGAGCCCTCAGTGTGCAGTCTGTTTGGGACTCTCTCTCTGTCTCCCTCTGCCCCTCCCCCCTCAAATGCATAAATCTTAAAAAAAAAAAAAAAACATATTCCAGGCACCTTGGGACACGAGTCTCCACTCCAACATGATGATTAGCTAGAGAGCTGAACAACAGCACTGTGTGCACCAAACATTACTCTGTTTACACCCGTATTTTGTGACAATACTGAGGTGGGTAGGTACACATGCTCTTATTTTGTCTTTACAACTCTGTGAGGTAGACAGGATTATCCCCATTTTAGAGATAAGGGGGCACCTGAGTGGCTCAGTGGGTGAAGCCCATTTTAGAGATAAGAACACTGAGGTTAAGTCACTTGACCAAGGTCACATGGCTTATAAGTGGCCAAGACAGGATGTAGACCCCAAGCCCTCTGAGTCTGAAACACCGTACCTTTTTTTTTTTTTTAAGATTTTTTATTTATTTGAGAGAGAGAACATGAGGGGGTCTGGGGAAAGAGCAGAAGGAGAAGCAGACTCCCCACAGAGCAGGGCGCCTGCTGTAGGACTCAAACCCAGGACCCTGGGAGATGATCTGAGTCACCCAGTTGCCCCAGAAACCTGTACCCGGGGCCTTCCTGTCACATACCTCCCATGAAAAGCAGCAGGAGTCCAAGATGGGCCTGCCAGACTCCCAAAAGTGTGGAGTATTTGCCCACATGCTGCGAGTAAGAGGATGTCAGCAGGTGGCATCCACGGGTGTCAGCACCCGTCACAGCACCAGGCTGTGATATCGGGCCTGGCAGTTCTGTGTGTTCTGAGACCTGCAGGACAAACAAGGCCCCTGGGATACATTCGCTCTCGGTCTGACTCCCCAGCCAAGACACTTGGAGGCTCTGAGCACACCTTGTGGGGGCTGGGGGTGGGGGAGGAGGGAGGGTTCCGCTCGATGAAGACAGAGAGACTTGGGTGCTATCAGGGGGTAAAAGTAAAGGAGAGGAAGCAGGCCTCACTGCTTAGAGTCAAGCCCTGCTCCCACGGGTACCAGCTCTGTGACCTTGAGCAGTTTACCTCAAACCCCACCCCCCAGCCCCCTACCTCCCCAACCCCCCCTCATTTCCCTCACCTGAAGATAGAGTTAATAACAAAGCGCCCTCCGGGAGCCACTGGAGAAAGCAGAGCTGGTTCAGAGAGAGCCCTTGGTTCTTGCCAGCGCCTGGCAGGAAGTAGGCCTCAGGAAGGGCTAGCTGGTGTTGCTTCAGAGGCCGGAGGAAGGGTCTTCCCAAAAGAAGAAAGGAGATCCAAAGGTACCCCCGTCCAGCGAGGTCACCAGGGCTGTGTACCTGTATTTTAACAGTACATACATGTAAGTGTGTGCCCACGCTCACATCAGACACACGAGTGAACGTGCACACAATCACACCAGAGTCCGCGGATGAGGGTGTGGCCCTGACGTTGGCGTCAGCTCTCCCTTCTTGGTCTTGGTATGATACCTTTGTCCTTAATGTCCCGAAGAGCAGAGACGTGGAGGGCCTGGCGCCCTGGCCAGGGGAAGGTCAGCACATGGGCGGGGCATCACGGAGCATCATGAAAACACTCCAAGGGAGACTGCATGGAGTTCTGTAACAACAGAGCGGTGAGGGCAGCTCACCCAGGGAAGACTTCTTGGAGGAGGTGGCCTCTGTGGGACGGCTGCGGAGAGAAGAGGAAGGACATTCCAGGCAGAGGGAACGGTATGCTTAAGACGAGCCAGGCATTTCATCGATCGACTCTGTGTTGCGTCAGTGTCTTGCAGTCGAGGCTCATGCTCCAGAAATGGACCGACAGTATGGTAGAGGGCCTTACTGCCCTCCAGAACAGAGGGCCCAGCTGGGGTCCAACGTTCAAGGAAGGGTGTTTGCGGATTCCCGCGGCGGACTTGGGAGTTCTTCTCTCCTGCAGTAGAGGGCAGCAGAGAGCGCTGGAACCGGGGCAATGTGCGGATCCGCGGGGAGCGGACTTCCGGTAGGTGAGACCTGCTGCTGGAAGCCGCCTCCCGACCCCAGAGGAATTCGGACCTGGTGTCCCCCGGCCGGAAGCCACTGTTAGGAGCCATTTCCGCCGCAGGTGACAGGATTTGGAACGCACTTGGGAAGAATAAGTAAGGTTTGGGCGCTCTTCTTAGGATCTTGGAAGGAAGGTTAGCAATAGGTTGGGCCTGCTCCCTTGCGAGGGTCGGGGAAGGTTCTTCGTGGGCACCCCACAGTGAGGGAGAACACCAGCTTCCTGGGCACCCCTCCAGACAAGGGAGGACAAGTTCTGTAGATGCCCTGCTCGCCTGGGCGCCTCCCGCCCCTGCCCTTGGCACCCCCCAGCCAGTGCCGGCTGCTTCAGCAGGTGTCTCTACTGACCAAGCATATTTTAGGCCAGGTGAAAAAAACAAGTGAGTTCACACCACCTTCCTCCTTTCCAGAGCGCTAATTATTCATGGTTAAAAAACAAAAACAAAAAAAAACCAAAAAACAACAGCAGGTTGAGAGCAAGAAGAAACCGGATCCTGCCCTATTTCCACACATCATGGATGAAGAAGTCAAGGCCCTTACCGGAAAATCAGAAATGCCTCCCCCTTTCTGACTGGTTCTAGACCTCTCCACAGTGGACCCCAAACAGCGGCCACATGCGTTTTCTCATTACAAACCTGCAAGACCTCTGCGAGGTAGGAACTCCTGTCCCCACTCTACAGACAGGAACACCGAGGCTCCGTGAAGTGAAGTCATGCAGAATTAGGGGGCGAAGAGAGCAGAACTTGGATTTCAGCCCAGCTGTGTGGGATTCCCCCACTATGGTGACACACTGCCACACGCCAGGGGGCTTAAAACAACAGAAATGTATTCTGTGACTGTTCCCGTGGCCAGAAGTCTGAAAATCAAGGGCCGCATTCGCTCTGAAGGCTCTAGGGAAGATTCTTTGCCTTCCCTCTTCAGCTTCTGGTGGCTGCCATATTCTTTGGCTTACGACTGCATCACTGATCTCTGGTCCGTGTGATCACGTTGCCTTCTCTACTGTTTGTGTCACATCTCCCTCTGCCTCTTTTTTTTTTTTTTTTAAGATTTTTAAAATTTATTCACTTGAGAGAGAGAAAGAGCACACAACCTGAGCCAAAATCAGGAGTCACATGCCCAAGCAACTGAGCCATCCAGGTGCCCCGGCCTCTTTCTTATAGGAGGTGTGACTGTGTTTAGAACCCAGCTCGATAACCCAGGATAATCTCCCTATCTCCAGATCCTTAACTTAATCTTGTCTGCAAAGACTCTTTTTCCAGTAGGGGGACCATTTATAGTTCCTGGGGATGAGGACATGACTACCTGCTGTGGGTATTTTCCAGCCTACCACACCACAATTGCCCATTCCTTCCTTAGTTTATTCCTATGCAGACCTTAATTGTGTGTTAGGCATGGTGCTAGGAGCTGGGAGCTAGAAAATGGAGAAATGACACAGTCCCCGCCCTCAGGGACCTTTCATAGCCATTCCCAAGTGCTCTCTTGATAAGTAGCAGGAGAAGGAGACACAAGGATAATCACAATAGCTAGCACCTACTACCTGGAGACTGACATTTACATAGATTAACCCATTTGACCCTCCCCACAGCCTTATTCCCATCTGTAGGGTGTCTCCTCGGTTTGTATCTGTACAGAATGCTCCAGGAGCAGAGGGGTGAGGTAGTCAAGGTGAGGGAAGGTGGTCAGGGAAGGCTTCCTGCAGGAGGTGCCATGCCCTTCCAGGGAATCTGGAAGGACAGGAGTGGGTCTGAGGAAGTGGCTGGGGGAGGAGGTAGGAGTGAGGAGTGCCCCAGGCAGAAGGAGGCAGGAGGGAACTGGGATGCTCTAGGGACAGGGATGAGGAGAGACAGGAGAAGCTGAAGCCTGTTGAGGCTTCTCCCTAGAGAATGGGCTGGAATCCCCGCTGCTCCTTCCATGCGTATTTCCCAGATGGGCCTGCTGAGGCAGCTGTTGGAAATCACCTGGGGAGTCGGGTCACCTGGAGAAAGAGGAGGAGAGGAGAGAGGCCCTGGGTCTTCTTGCTCACTGCTCCCCCAAAGGGGCCTCTTGCTGCCCTGGGGCAAGGCCCTCCACCTAAGGTTCCAGCTCTGGTGTGCTACTCTCTCTGGTGCCACAGGGGCCTGGCCTACTGAACAACAAGGCAGAGCGGGGAGAGGAGGCAGGCCAGATCCTGCTGGGCCCCCAGGAGGGGCTGGGGTCAGCAAGTCCTTCCCCAGCAGCGACCTGACTCCAGAAGCGCTGTTAGGGACAGCTGTGTGGTCCAAAGCCTGGAGAGGCAGCACACAGGTTAGGAGGATAGAGTAGTTGAGGTGCACCCTGGTCTGGTCTGGGTATCAGTCCTAGCCCTGCCTCTCACAAGCTGTGTGGCCTACGGTAAGTAGTTCAACCTCTCTGGGTTCAACCATTTCCTCCCGGATGAATGTAACTAACAACTGGATGCTCACGTAGGAAACACCAAACACCTCCAGAGCGCTCGGGCCCGCTAGGCACCCACCCAGGGCGCAGGGATGGGCGGGTGGGGCAGCAGAGGCAGAGAAGAGAGACCGCGGGAAGTGGGCCTCACCTCTGCATTCTTCCAGGAGGGCGGGTCCTTCTGGCAGCTGGGAGTTACCGGGCACCGGGCCGCGCGCCCCCCTCCGGTTTTTGGGGACAGAGGGAAACCGAGTCGGCGGGGCAGAGGTGGCCTGCCCCGGGAAAGCGCGGCTCCTTTTGTCTGCAGCCTCCGCGCCGCGCCGCCGCCGCCCCTCCCCGCCCGCCCGGAGCGCGGGGCTGCGGCGCCGC